>NC_137143.1:32683711-32711211 GCF_949319135.1 Squalius cephalus | reverse complement strand
GGAGTCTCTCTGCAAGCGCACTGCACTCGCAACCAAATCAATCTAAACGCACAGCCAATCAGAAGAGCGTGTGGGCGGAGTCTCTCTGCAAGCGCACTGCACTCGCAACCAAATCAATTTAAACGCACAGCCAATCAGAAGAGCGTGTGGGCGGAGTCTCTCTGCAAGCGCACTGCACTCGCAACCAAATCAATCTAAACGCACACACAGCCAATCAGAAGAGCGTGTGGGCGGAGTCTCTCTGCAAGTGCACTGCACTCGCAACCAAATCAATCTAAACTCACAGCCAATCAGAAGAGCGTGTGGGTGGAGTCTCTCTGCAAGCGCACTGCACTCGCAACCAAATCAATCACAAATCACAGCCAATCAGAAGAGAGTGTGGGCGGAGTCTCTCTTCAAACACACTGCACTCGCAACCAAATCAATCACAAATCACAGCCAATCAGAAGAGAGTGTGGGCGGAGTCTCTCTTCAAACACACTGCACTCGCAACCAAATCAATCACAAATCACAGCCAATCAGAAGAGCGTGTGGGTGGAGTCTCTCTGCAAGCGCACTGCACTCGCAACCAAATCAATCACAAATCACAGCCAATCAGAAGAGCGTGTGGGCGGAGTCTCTCTTCAAACACACTGCACTCGCAACCAAATCAATCTAAACGCACAGCCAATCAGAAGAGCGTGTGGGCGGAGTCTCTCTGCAAGCGCACTGCACTCGCAACCAAATCAATCTAAACTCACAGCCAATCAGAAGAGCGTGTGGGCGGAGTCTCTCTGCAAGTGCACTGCACTCGCAACCAAATCAATCTAAACGCACAGCCAATCAGAAGAGCGTGTGGGCGGAGTCTCTCTGCAAGCGCACTGCACTCGCAACCAAATCAATCTAAACGCACAGCCAATCAGAAGAGCGTGTGGGCGGAGTCTCTCTGCAAGCGCACTGCACTCGCAACCAAATCAATTTAAACGCACAGCCAATCAGAAGAGCGTGTGGGCGGAGTCTCTCTGCAAGCGCACTGCACTCGCAACCAAATCAATCTAAACGCACACACAGCCAATCAGAAGAGCGTGTGGGCGGAGTCTCTCTGCAAGTGCACTGCACTCGCAACCAAATCAATCTAAACTCACAGCCAATCAGAAGAGCGTGTGGGTGGAGTCTCTCTGCAAGCGCACTGCACTCGCAACCAAATCAATCACAAATCACAGCCAATCAGAAGAGAGTGTGGGCGGAGTCTCTCTTCAAACACACTGCACTCGCAACCAAATCAATCTAAACGCACAGCCAATCAGAAGAGCGTGTGGGCGGAGTCTCTCTGCAAGCGCACTGCACTCGCAACCAAATCAATCTAAACTCACAGCCAATCAGAAGAGCGTGTGGGCGGAGTCTCTCTGCAAGCGCACTGCACTCGCAACCAAATCAATCTAAACTCACAGCCAATCAGAAGAGCGTGTGGGTGGAGTCTCTCTGCAAGCGCACTGCACTCGCAACCAAATCAATCTAAACGCACAGCCAATCAGAAGAGCGTGTGGGCGGAGTCTCTCTGCAAGCGCACTGCACTCGCAACCAAATCAATCTAAACGCACAGCCAATCAGAAGAGCGTGTGGGAGGAGTCTCTCTGCAAGTGCACTGCACTCGCAACCAAATCAATCTAAACGCACAGCCAATCAGAAGAGCGTGTGGGCGGAGTCTCTCTGCAAGCGCACTGCACTCGCAACCAAATCAATCTAAACGCACACACAGCCAATCAGAAGAGCGTGTGGGCGGAGTCTCTCTGCAAGCGCACTGCACTCGCAACCAAATCAATCTAAACACGCAGCCAATCAGAAGAGCGTGTGGGCGGAGTCTCTCTGCAAGTGCACTGCACTCGCAACCAAATCAATCTAAACGCACAGCCAATCAGAAGAGCGTGTGGGCGGAGTCTCTCTGCAAGTGCACTGCACTCGCAACCAAATCAATCTAAACTCACAGCCAATCAGAAGAGCGTGTGGGCGGAGTCTCTCTGCAAGCGCACTGCACTCGCAACCAAATCAATCTAAACTCACAGCCAATCAGAAGAGCGTGTGGGTGGAGTCTCTCTGCAAGCGCACTGCACTCGCAACCAAATCAATCTAAACGCACAGCCAATCAGAAGAGCGTGTGGGCGGAGTCTCTCTGCAAGCGCACTGCACTCGCAACCAAATCAATCTAAACGCACAGCCAATCAGAAGAGCGTGTGGGAGGAGTCTCTCTGCAAGTGCACTGCACTCGCAACCAAATCAATCTAAACGCACAGCCAATCAGAAGAGCGTGTGGGCGGAGTCTCTCTGCAAGCGCACTGCACTCGCAACCAAATCAATCTAAACGCACACACAGCCAATCAGAAGAGCGTGTGGGCGGAGTCTCTCTGCAAGCGCACTGCACTCGCAACCAAATCAATCTAAACACGCAGCCAATCAGAAGAGCGTGTGGGCGGAGTCTCTCTGCAAGTGCACTGCACTCGCAACCAAATCAATCTAAACGCACAGCCAATCAGAAGAGCGTGTGGGCGGAGTCTCTCTGCAAGCGCACTGCACTCGCAACCAAATCAATCTAAACTCACAGCCAATCAGAAGAGCGTGTGGGTGGAGTCTCTCTGCAAGCGCACTGCACTCGCAACCAAATCAATCTAAACGCACAGCCAATCAGAAGAGCGTGTGGGCGGAGTCTCTCTGCAAGCGCACTGCACTCGCAACCAAATCAATCTAAACGCACAGCCAATCAGAAGAGCGTGTGGGCGGAGTCTCTCTGCAAGCGCACTGCACTCGCAACCAAATCAATCTAAACTCACAGCCAATCAGAAGAGCGTGTGGGCGGAGTCTCTCTGCAAGTGCACTGCACTCGCAACCAAATCAATCTAAACGCACAGCCAATCAGAAGAGCGTGTGGGCGGAGTCTCTCTGCAAGTGCACTGCACTCGCAACCAAATCAATCTAAACTCACAGCCAATCAGAAGAGCGTGTGGGCGGAGTCTCTCTGCAAGTGCACTGCACTCGCAACCAAATCAATCTAAACTCACAGCCAATCAGAAGAGCGTGTGGGCGGAGTCTCTCTGCAAGCGCACTGCACTCGCAACCAAATCAATCTAAACGCACAGCCAATCAGAAGAGCGTGTGGGAGGAGTCTCTCTGCAAGTGCACTGCACTCGCAACCAAATCAATCTAAACGCACAGCCAATCAGAAGAGCGTGTGGGCGGAGTCTCTCTGCAAGCGCACTGCACTCGCAACCAAATCAATCTAAACGCACACACAGCCAATCAGAAGAGCGTGTGGGCGGAGTCTCTCTGCAAGCGCACTGCACTCGCAACCAAATCAATCTAAACACGCAGCCAATCAGAAGAGCGTGTGGGCGGAGTCTCTCTGCAAGTGCACTGCACTCGCAACCAAATCAATCTAAACGCACAGCCAATCAGAAGAGCGTGTGGGCGGAGTCTCTCTGCAAGTGCACTGCACTCGCAACCAAATCAATCTAAACTCACAGCCAATCAGAAGAGCGTGTGGGCGGAGTCTCTCTGCAAGCGCACTGCACTCGCAACCAAATCAATCTAAACTCACAGCCAATCAGAAGAGCGTGTGGGTGGAGTCTCTCTGCAAGCGCACTGCACTCGCAACCAAATCAATCTAAACGCACAGCCAATCAGAAGAGCGTGTGGGCGGAGTCTCTCTGCAAGCGCACTGCACTCGCAACCAAATCAATCTAAACGCACAGCCAATCAGAAGAGCGTGTGGGAGGAGTCTCTCTGCAAGTGCACTGCACTCGCAACCAAATCAATCTAAACGCACAGCCAATCAGAAGAGCGTGTGGGCGGAGTCTCTCTGCAAGCGCACTGCACTCGCAACCAAATCAATCTAAACGCACACACAGCCAATCAGAAGAGCGTGTGGGCGGAGTCTCTCTGCAAGCGCACTGCACTCGCAACCAAATCAATCTAAACACGCAGCCAATCAGAAGAGCGTGTGGGCGGAGTCTCTCTGCAAGTGCACTGCACTCGCAACCAAATCAATCTAAACGCACAGCCAATCAGAAGAGCGTGTGGGCGGAGTCTCTCTGCAAGCGCACTGCACTCGCAACCAAATCAATCTAAACTCACAGCCAATCAGAAGAGCGTGTGGGTGGAGTCTCTCTGCAAGCGCACTGCACTCGCAACCAAATCAATCTAAACGCACAGCCAATCAGAAGAGCGTGTGGGCGGAGTCTCTCTGCAAGCGCACTGCACTCGCAACCAAATCAATCTAAACGCACAGCCAATCAGAAGAGCGTGTGGGCGGAGTCTCTCTGCAAGCGCACTGCACTCGCAACCAAATCAATCTAAACTCACAGCCAATCAGAAGAGCGTGTGGGCGGAGTCTCTCTGCAAGTGCACTGCACTCGCAACCAAATCAATCTAAACGCACAGCCAATCAGAAGAGCGTGTGGGCGGAGTCTCTCTGCAAGTGCACTGCACTCGCAACCAAATCAATCTAAACTCACAGCCAATCAGAAGAGCGTGTGGGCGGAGTCTCTCTGCAAGTGCACTGCACTCGCAACCAAATCAATCTAAACTCACAGCCAATCAGAAGAGCGTGTGGGCGGAGTCTCTCTGCAAGCGCACTGCACTCGCAACCAAATCAATCTAAACGCACAGCCAATCAGAAGAGCGTGTGGGCGGAGTCTCTCTGTAAGCGCACTGCACTCGCAACCAAATCAATCTAAACGCACAGCCAATCAGAAGAGCGTGTGGGCGGAGTCTCTCTGCAAGTGCACTGCACTCGCAACCAAATCAATTTAAACGCACAGCCAATCAGAAGAGCGTGTGGGCGGAGTCTCTCTGCAAGTGCACTGCACTCGCAACCAAATCAATCTAAACGCACAGCCAATCAGAAGAGAGTGTGGGCGGAGTCTCTCTGCAAGCGCACTGCACTCGCAACCAAATCAATCTAAAAGCACAGCCAATCAGAAGAGCGTGTGGGCGGAGTCTCTCTGCAAGTGCACTACACTCGCAACAAAATAGAAAAGTACATGATCAAGTTAATAAATATTACACAATTTTAACATTATTAAAAATACATACTAAGTGACTGAAACAATCTTTGTTAATAGAACCTGTTTAATTTCAAGGTTTGATGTGAATTGTCACCTTCAGTACGGCTATAAATGACATTCAAACTCAGAATAGACACTCTTAACATTAAATAAAGCACATAATCAGTACCTGAGATATTACTGTAATTGTTTGTTTGTATGTTGTTGTTCAAACCTCACCAAAATCACTGATAACCCATTATATTATTAGAATATAAATACACTAGTCAACATTTGAAGAGGATCAAAACCTTTTCATCAAAATTATACATGAATTTTGAACAATACCCGTTCTTGTCTCAGGACAATCTTTGATGAACTTTTTAGATCCACTTCAAATGTTGACTATTGTAATATAACTAATCCGGGGTTAACACACTATTATTAAGCTTGGTTTAACCCATTATCACCCCACCCACAAACTGAACTGGAAGTTTTGATTGGTATTTGAAACGAGTCAGACCTGTCTGTTAATGCCTGAAGTCTTCTTTGTACTTTTGGTGAAAAATAAATGTACTGAATTTGAATAGTTTATTTGATCAAATTCAAGTAAAAGCACCACAATTTAATCATACTGGAAAAAAAAACTGAAAATGTACTCAAATACAGTAATGAGAGTAGTTGTAATAAGTGATTTTCCGCCTCTGATGGAAACACTGAAAGAAAGCAGGTCGCAGTCGATGCAAATGTGTCCCACAAGAGATCAGGATCATGAAAGCCACAGACGAGACTCAAAGCAAACTTTATAATCCCTGCAGTGCAGAAACACAAACGTCACCGGTTCTCGTGTTACCTGCCATCTGCTGTGTTTACATGTCAGCGCTGGGACGGGGGACATTCTGTACTGGTGTGTGCTATCACACGATACACACCACCACAACTCACTCACTACTGACCTGAGTGTTCATGCGACCAGAGAGAGTCCGACTCAGTCACACTGCTGGTGTGCAAATGTGTGACGCTAGTAAACAAATTACACTGAGTAAATCAAGACATGGTTGACAAGGTCATCTGATGCAGTCACACACACACACACACACACACACACAGGACGAGATATGAATCAGCTCTTACTGACTCTTTGCTCTCATTTCACAGCGTCTATGGAAAGTCCCTTCGCTGGAAAGTTGATCATGTTCCTGAACGGCACAATTACGGCAGTTAAAGGGTTAATTCACCCAAAAATGAGAATTATCTCATAATTTAATCAACTTTAAGCCATCATAGATGTATATGACTTCCTTCTTTCAGCCAAACACAATCAGAGTTATATTAAACAGATTCCCAGCTTTATAATACGAGTGAATGTTGCATGAGATTTTTGAAGCCCCCAAAAAAGTGCATCCATCATAAAAGAAGCCAGTGATTATAGTTTATAAAGTTATAAATATGGATATTTTTCTTCACTTCAGAAGGCCTTTATTAACCCCTGGAGGCGTATGCATTACTGTTATGATGGATGGATGCACTTTTTGGGGCTTCAAATTATTATTTTTAATGTTAATGTTTTAATGTTTAATGTCGGTTTTTAAATGTAACTTGTTTTAGAACGTTCAGAGAACATTCAAATGTAACATTCCCATAATCTCTGAAGAATGATACAATGTTTCGCTCTCAAAACATGTAAAAAAAAACTGCAAGTTTTTAGAGAAGATTCAGAAATAACATTTTCATCATAACTTAATGGGAAACATTTTTGTTAACTGGGATTCACATTCAATGTTGATTCAGTTCATTTCGACATGTGCATAGTTCATCAATAGTGAAACGGCTTCAAAAGCAGCTCTTTCAGGGCCAATAAGCTCTTCCAGTACTAAGTAGCACTATCATACTTTTATACTATTAAAACTTGCAATCAAAATTAGAAGCCTAGAAGTTAAACATCATTAAAGCAATAAAAAAGTGCTGCAAACTCACGAAAGACTCAATGATTTATACACCCAGATTATTGATCGCTATGAGTTGAAGGTGACACATGTCACTCACCCAGCTGAGGAGTCGTATGATAGTTTGAGGCTGTTTGATGAATTTAATGAGATCGAATCCCGCTCCTGCGAGAGAGGCTCCGTACGCCACACTCTTCGACTCCATCGGTGAAGCAAACACACACACTCACACACACTTACACACACACGCGCGCGCGTGCGACAGCTGAAAACACAACACGGACACACACCACCGGTGCAGCTGCTTCCTCAGACACTGGTGTCAGACTCGCGAATGAGTCGTTCTTTAGAACCGGCTCTTTTTGATGATTCAGATGAACGCAACGAGCGGTTCATTAACAAAAAAAACAAACTGTTCAAAAGAACCGATTCGCTAAAATGATTCGAACTTCTCGACGATGCTGCACAGAGTGAAAAACCAATAAGGTTAAATGTATCACTAATCATTACGCTAGTTTAATGTTTAATATTAAACAGTTGATTAGGATATTAACACACAATGGTGATGTTCACTGCTCCTCACAATCACACACACACACACACAAATAAAAGTGATCCAGTACATACAAATCATGTTTTTTAATGTGTTATTAAAATGAACATTGTTGGGTTTATCAAAACATATACAATTTTTATTTATTTGTGATCTTCCCTCAGCAAACCCACACAGACTCGTTTAATCTGACAGTAGACGCATTGTTGGCTGGTCTTCGCTTCTGATTGGTCAGTCATGTCGACCCATGAGTGCTTGTCTATTGTCTCGCTTTGAATAAACCTTTGTCTGAACAGAATAGTATGTGACAAATCAGTGAAGATACGCTTGTGTCTGTGGGAAACCAAACAGTCAGGCTTAACGGATTAAACTCCATGAAATTAAACTCTTCAAGAATGTCTGTAGAATTATTTTGAGACAGTGTCTTCATACAGTAGAGTTTCATCCACAGATTCATCTTCATCCTGTCAAACAGAACAAAACCAGCACAATCTTAGTCGAAGGGGAACGTTCTTAGAATGTTACTTATTTCAGAACGTTCATTCAAAAGTAACGTTTCAATAATGATTGAAGAATGATAAAATGGAATGTTCCGTTAACGTTCACAGAACCAAGAAGTGAGATAGAATCTGAGATAGAAAAATATTCTTAGAACATATTTTTGTTAGCTGGGATTTTAATGAAACTACATTTGATTTGAGATTCTGCTTCCAATTCAGTAAAAATAATAAATAATACCTCATAATCACTCATTCTGTCAGCGAGGACGACGTCTTCCTCATAACCCTCCAACATCTCCACAAACTAAAGAACACACAGACACTCTTTAGTGAGCTTCCTATCAAGACAGTATTATAAAGGCTACAAAGAGAAGAACGCAAAATTATGCCCATTCTGTGTCCTTCATCATGGATCATGCAAACCCACTCAGAATGCATTGCGATTAACTCAGTGAAACCAGAGCCCGTCTACGGAGAGCCTTGGCACTTCATATTAGCCCCATTGTATCGATCTTGGTTGTAGTTCCACCAGAGTTCCACTGGGGGCGATCGCCCATGAGTGCAGAATGAATGGGAGTCTATGGGGCTAGACGGCTAAATGTGTCTCTTTCACCCGATTGCCGTTGAGAAATCTCAGATTTGATTGTAGGTTTTGCAAGTTCAACATGGGTCATAGGTCGAAGAGGTTTTTTTTTTTGTTTTTTTTGGTCCTGCTTCGGATGCCACGATGCCATCAAGCGGTATCTCTGGTCGTAATCAGTCCTTCACTGACCAATCAGCGTTCATTAGCAGAATGCTAGCGTGTTATGGGCAACAACAACTCAACCTGTAAGAAATCGAAAGGACATAAGTACTCGTTCATTCAACTCTTCGACCTATAACCCATGTTGAACTTGCAAAACCTACAATCAAATCTGAGATTTCTCAACGGCGATCGGGTGAAAGAGACACATTTAGCCGTCTAGCTCCATAGACTCCCATTCATTCTGCGCTCATGGGCGATCGCCCCCAGTGGAGCTCTGGTGGAACTACAACCAACATTCGGTACAATAGAACTTAAAGGGATACTCCACCGTTTTTTCATATTAAACTATGTTATTCCCTTAACTAAGACGAGTTGATACATACCTCTCTCGTCTCAGTGCGTGCACTAAATCGCTCTGTCTTGCGGCGAAACTTTGTTAGCACTTAGCTTAGCCCAGTTCATTCAATATGGGCCAAGCAGAGAAGCTACCAAACACCTCCACGTTTTCCCTATTTAAATACAAATACTCGCGTAGTGTAACTCGACCTAGGACGGTGACACAAAACAAAACGTTGCGCTTTTCTAAGCGTGTAAAATGGATAACTATATTGTATGGCGGAATACCATAGCAAGTGCTTGTGAGCACTTCGACTTGGCGCAGTAATATCTTCACTCGTGAAAAATCCTCTCACCGGCCCCCGCTCCCTCTAGTGAATAGGGAGTGGCCTTTAATAGGGAGTGGCCAGGCTCTCCGTAGACATTCTCTGGTGAAACGATTAATCGCATCCAAAGTAAAAGTTTGTGTTTATATAATATGTGTGTGTACTGTGTATAATTATTTTGTATATATAAATACACATTCATGCATGTTTAAGATTTTTTTTTTTTTTATATATAAAATATATATATATATACACAAATATTTCTTAAATATTCATACATGCATGTGTGTGTATTAATATATATAAAATAATTATACACAGTACACACACATATATTACGTAAACACAAACTTTTACTTTGGATGCGATTAATCATTTCACAGCCCTAGAGATTATAAATATACAAACAAATCTGATAATAGTCTATTTATGAACTAGCAGTGGTAAATGCATCCATCCTCACTGGATAATCATCATCCTCCTCCTCTTCGCCTTCATGTTTAACAGCGATCTCCATTTTCCTGCGCTGTTCAACGAGTCTGGCAGAAAAACAAACACACAAAAAAGCTCAGTTGGATGTAATGCTAGATTTGTGGATTAGTTAAATTAAAAAAGAAAAGAAAACTAACAAGTATTTTCCTGAATATCTTCTTCCTGAAGAGACAAATTATATAATTAATAATCATAATTTGATTCATTCAAAGAATATATCCTTGTATTTAAACAGTTAAATGATGAGCGACATGCTAAACTCACGCAGCACGGCTCCATAAACACAGCAAACCATCACCGCCACATTCAGCAGAGCGAAAGAGCCCAGCACCGCCAGCACCGCCGCCGGAGAGACGCCGTTCAGCACTGCACACAACAGCGCATATCAGGATAAAGAAGACAGGGAACTACAAGGAAACATTGTGTCGTTCTTCAAACATTACGAAACGTCACGTTTAAATGTTCTCTGACACTAAAAACATTTAAAAAATGTTCCATGAATGATGTTTTTTTGAGAACATTATTAGAGACCAGATAGCGTTGAACGAACGTTCTAATAATGTTACTAGAAGAACGTTTGTTCATAACTTTGAGAGAACCTTCACTCAATGTTCCGCGTTATAGTTATTTCATAGTCATTTTATAACCTTATTCTTTCTAAATATTTGTAAAAACAAAATCACTAATTTAACTAATCACTTATTTTAAATGAGTATATCATAAAGGAAAATGTATTAAAAATATTTTTTTTTTATTTAGATTTTTTTATTTTTGTCAAAATTCAAATGATGTCACTTTATTCTTCGTAATGTCCTGAACAAATGTAATGTTTTAGTGTGGTCAAATCGATTAATATTGATTAATTGCATGTGTATATATATATATATAATTTTGTGTGTGTGTGTGTGTGTGTGTGTATACATGTACATGTGTGTATTTGGTGAGAGGCTTCATTTTCACCACAGAGAGATTTTAATTTCGCCTGATGATAAACTGATATAAAGCTGAGTGTAATATGTGTCTTCATACGCTCTTCATTGATCAGCATCCTGGCGCTGCGGATGCTGGTTCTGTTGTCCAAGCTGTCCGAAGCTTCGCAGTGGTAAACCCCGGCGCTGTCTGGACCCACAGACAGAGACAGAGCCGAGTCGTCGGAGAACACCGCGTAGAAGTCTCCTCGGCCCTCCAGCCGGGTGCTGTTCAGAAACCAGCGGTAAACTGGGAACGTTCCTCGCTCAGCCTTACAGTGCAGAACCAGACCGACCACCTGGAAGTCCCATCCGGTGTGTGTGACGGGCGTCACCGTTACAGCGCCACCGACAGACTCTGTGTGAGAGAAACACATCTGTACATGCAGTTCTGAGAAGCACTGACAAAGGTTAAAGGAGTCGTTCACTTCAGAATTAAAATGTCCTGATAGTTTATTCCCTCTCCTCCACGTCATCCAAGATGTTCATGTCTTTCTTTCTTCAGTGGAAAAGAAATGAAGGTTTTTGAGGAAAACACTCCAGGATGTTCCTCCATATAGTGTCTTCAATGGGGTCCAACGGGTCGAAGGTCCAGATGTGAGTTTCAGTGCAGCTTCAAAGTCTCGACACGATCCAGCCGAGGAATAAGAGTCTCATCTAGACAAACCAGCGGACATTTATAACAAATAAACATTTATATACTTTTAACCACTAATGCTGGTCTTGCTCTAGCTGTGATGAAAGGTCACGCGTGTTCCGGGTCAGAAATGTAGAGTGGGGCGAAAAACTCATATTTTCTCCTCCAACTTCAAAATCGTCTGACATCGTTGGTTTACCTTTTATTTATTTGTAAATGGCGTCTTTGCACGTCTGCTTAGTAAACACTGGCTCTGTTCTTACACCTACATCACGCTTGACCTTTCAACCTGATTAGAACCTTCACTCAATGTTCCGCGTTATAGTTATTTCATAGTCATTTTATAACCTTATTCTTTCTAAATATTTGTAAAAAAAAAATCATTAATTTAAGATCAATTAAATTAAATGTTATTTTAAATGAGTATATCATAAAGGAAAATTATAAATGTGCAAAATTTATTAAAAATATATATTTTAGATTTAGATTTTTTTCATTTTTGTCAAAATTCAAATGATGTCACTTTATTCTTCGTAATGTCATGAACGAATGTAATGTTTTAGTGTGGTCAAATTGATTAATAGTGATTAATCGCACATATTTATATATATATATATATATATTAGGGCTGTGAAAAGATTAATCGCGATTAATCGCATCCAAAATAAAAGTTTGTGTTTAAATAATATATGTGTGTGTACTGTGTATAATTAAATATGAATATATAAATACACACACATGCTTGTATATATTTAAGAAAAATGTGTAATTTATATATAAAAAAATTATATTTATATATAATATCAATTATATATAAATATATACAGTATATGTATGCAAATATTTCTCCAATATATACATGCATGTGTGTGTATTTATTTCTGATTACGTAATGTGTGTCGCATCACAGCTAGAGCAAGACCAGCATTAGTGGTTAAAAGTATATAAATGTTTATTTGTTGTAAAATGTCAGCTGGTTTGTCTAGATGAGACTCTTATTCCTCGGCTGGATCGTGTCGAGACTTTCAAGCTGCACTGAAACTCACATCTGGACCTTCGACCCGTTGGACCCCATTGAAGACACTATATGGAGAAACATCATGGAGTGTTTTCCTCAAAAACCTTCATTCCTTTTCCACTGAAGAAAGAAAGACATGAACATCTTGGATGACGTGGGAGAGAGTTAATAAATGAGGAATTCTGAGGTGACCGACTCCTGTAAGTGAGCTACACACCCACGGTCAGGTTTACTGGTTCACTCAGAACCCAGTTGCCCTCGTTGCTGGCGTTGCATCTCACACGACCCATGATCCGGTTCAGCTCGACCGGCACACGGAAGATCGCGCTGGTTTTGTTGGTAATTTCCATCGCGATGACGTCGGTGTCGTTCAACAGACTGAAGGTGATTGACGGAGATCCTTTCAAAGACCGGCACGTGATGATGGCTCTAAAACCAGCGTCTTCAAGCTTCACCTCGAGCGAGAGCTCAGGCTTCGACACGTACTCTACAACAATACAGATTTTTACTCCATAAATTGATCAAAAGTGACATTTATAATGTTACAAAAGATTCCATTTCAAATAAAATCTGTTCTTTTGAACTTTCCATTCATCAAAGAATCATAAGAAATAAAATGTGTCAGTTTTCAACACTGATAATAATCATAAATGTTTCTTGATCATCAAATCATCATATTACAGTGATTTCTGAAGGATCATGTGACACTGAAGACTGGAGTAATGATGCTGAACATTCAGCTTTGATCACAGGAATAAATTACACTTTACTGTATATTCACATAGAAAATAATATATCACAATTTTAAAGTATTTTTGATCAAATAAATGCAGCTTTGGTGAGACTATTTTCTAAAAACAAACTTTTGAATGGTAGTATAATAAAGTATAATCTATCCATTATAATGATTGTACCTTTGACCTGCACAGATATGACATCACTGCGGGTGTCGAAGGTCGTCGTGTCATTGAATAGGTTTGATGCCACACACATATAACTGCCTGTGTTTTGCACAGAGAGCCGGTGTATGATCAGTGTGTCGTCAGTCCTGTCGTACGGCGTCTGAACCGGCCTTTCGTTCCGAAACCACTCATAGGAGACGTACGTTCCTTTGCCCTTTTTGCACTGGAGGGTCAAAGTTTGTCCTTCCCACACGTTATTACTGGCGGGATGAGCAATGATTCTCACGTCCTCCACTGGAACTGCAAAACAAACCACAAAAACACTGCAATTTGCTGCAGATGTTGATATTTATATGGACAAAAAGTAATGAAATTCTGATGAAATGCATATAAATATCAGTATCTGCCCATAATGTGTCTTAGTAAGCTTAGTTTTATGATCTGTATTTTTAAAGCATAATGCAATGCAATACAATGATGATTAAGAGATGAACAAATAAAATAGCCTGATGATCATATTTGATACTCATGATTTTTCTAAAAATTACATTTGATAATCAATAAACCTGCTTCAGTCCTTCTGAAATATTACTAGCAATATCAAAGTTATTCTTGCATTTACTTGATAAAATCTATGGAAGCTTGTTTCCACCACAGAATAAAAAATAAAAAAAAATTTAAAATAAAGACTTTTTATCTCACAGTTCTGACTTTTTATCTCAGAATTGCGAGTTTTTTTCTCGCAATTCTGACTTTATAACACGCAATTGGGAGATTTAAAGTCAGAATTGCATGATATAAAGTTCGCAATTGCATGTTATAAAGTCATAATTGCAAGATGTAAACTCGCAATACTGAGATAAAAAGTCGCAATTATCTTTTAAAATGTTATTCAGTGGCGGAAACAAGCTTCCATAAAAATCAGTGCAGATTGACAGCAGAAAGACTCGTGAAGCTCGAGCTGAAGGAGGACGTTTGTACAGTTACACTGAAAGACTTTTACTTGATAAAAGAGTCTAAACTCTCGATCAGACACAGAAGCACTGGAGGAGAGTGTGTGACAATATCATGTTGATCATATAGAGGTGTGTATCACATATAATACAGTAGTTTTAAAGGGTTCATGAGTTACCGATGACTTTGAGGTCCAGGCCCTGACTGAACGAGCTCTGGATCTCTGTGTTATTGTATCCGATGGCCTTGCAGACGAGTCGGCCGTCATGTTGTGTGGTGATACGCACATGAAAAGTGGCTATTTCTCCAGACAGAGAGGTGTACTCTGAGATCTTCTTCCCCAGGTTTGACTCTTCATAGAGCTTGTAGTCGACAGGCAACGATGATGGTTTCCCAGGAATCTCGCAGTAGAAATCCACAATTGAACCTACTAATGCAACGGATGGACCAATCAGAACCGGTTCATCAAGCTTGTGCTCATCCAGAGCTCCTGGAACAGAGGAAAAGAGTCGAGAACACACACACACACTGCAGAAAAGCATACTCTCTTCCTCAGTTTCTGTCTTGTTTTCCTGTACAAAATATCTAAACATTCTCAAGTCAAGATGCATTTACTGGAGAAGAAGCAAAATGTCTGAAGATAACAAGTGTTTTTTTCTGAAAAATATATATAAAAAATAAGCTTAAAACAAGAAAGAAAAAAAAACATCTACCAATGGGGTAATAAAAATAATCTTGCATTCCTTTTAAATTAAGTATATTTTTCTGACCCAACTGTCAGATATTTTTTCTTGTTTTAATCATAAAGTCACATTATTTTTATACAGTTTTCCAAAAACAAAACTTATATTTTTAGTAATTTTGCTTCTCAGGTAAATATGTGTGATTTAAGAATGTTATCTGTAAAGGAAAATGAGACAAAAACGCATTATTATTATTTTAATTTTTTTTGCAGTGCATCTTATTTAAAACACTTAAAAATATCAGAATGTCATTGCATTTGATGACAAGTTTGTTGGTGTTGATGACAAGTGTTGTTTTTGTTTGTGGTTAGTGGATCATAATTGAGGCGATAATGCAGTGAAGTTCATAATTAACTCTGTGAACAAACACATTCAATATGATGCATTTTGCAGATGCTTTTATCCAAAGCAACTTGAATCGCATTCAATATATATACAGTAGTCAACATTTGAAGTGGATCTAAAAAGTTCATCAAAGTTGTCATAAGACAAGAACGGGTATTGTTCAAAATTCATGTATAACTTTGATGAAAGGTTTTTATCCACTTCAAATGTTGACTACTGTATTTTTATCAGTTCATGCATTTCTAGGGAATCTAAACATGTGATCTTGGCACTTTTAGGGGGTATTAAATACATGCACACACACACACACACACACACACACACACACTTAACCATAACTATCTATATAACCGCAGATAAAAATGGCGGGAAAAGAAAGCCACGTACCCGTCCTTGGATACAAGACAGAAATACCTGGTGGAAAAATATACATACATAAATGAAAAGAGACGTCAACAGACACCACATGAAAACATCCATCAGATATGCACAAGTTTCCTCCACCTATGAGAATCAGTGAGACATGCATCGACTCCATCCTTGCTGAATATCCAGATCCAACACCAGAGAATGATCTTTATATTAATGCAGCATGTGAAAGCAAGTGAACACACACACACACACACACACACATAGTGAAGGACGTGTCTCACTTCAACTGAGCTCATGGGATCCACCCTAAACATGTGTTGAGCACAGATAGGGCAGATGCCAATGCAAACCACACAACAACGACGGAAGATTGTGGAGAACACATTGCAGGAACATCTGAGATAAACTATGTACTGCCCATAATATGATCATTATTCACCATCATGCTGCATTAATGCAAATACAAGTTGTTCTTTGATGCTAAAGACTGAAGGTTTGTAGTCCATATTGTTATTGCAATAATACGGCCTAAAGCCATGAAGCTCGGCCTCTTTAGATTCCTCATATGATCCACGATCAGCTCAGCAGTCACTTTGACTTCAGTCATAATGGTTTTATAAAGGCTTTGCTGTAGGCTACTAGTAAGTTTGGAAAGATGACATGAACATTTTCAGGACAGGAACATTATAAACCGTTCATCATGTCATGGGTCGTATGGAGCACATTCTTCCCAATGACAAACATTCTGTTGAATTTCTAATAGTTTTTTTTCATCTGAATGCAGCAACAAATGGAGAAGACACCAAACAAAGAAGTCTTGGCATTGACAACACTTTGTATATTATGAAAGTTAGTATATGACCTCTCAAGTACCAACAGCACTGGTGTAAATTTGTAAATTAAGGTTAAATCCGATCATAAACATACATTTATAGCGCTCCTATCATCCAATAATCGCAATACACTTTGAGATTAGTTAATTATGAAACAAAGTCTAGCCTAAGTTTTCTATAATTCGAACAATAAATTACGTTTTGGCGCCCTTGGCGTTTTGGCGCTGTTTTCGCCTCAGGTCAACGACACGTGACGTGAACCGATCATCTGTTCCTCTGTACGCGAGTAGTAATAATAGCACGGAATAAACGTGAATAACACCATAATAAGGTATGTTAAAAGATACAGAACCACTTACTGAAAGGTATCATGTCTCATGTAATTGCTCAGCCAGTGTAAACGCGAATAGACGTCAATGTCACGTCGTCACATTTACCTCAGAAAAGACATTCATTGCCCACCAACGCGATATTTAGTTAAATAATCTATTATTACTTGCTATTGATGTTTCATGATATTTCGTGAATTTTCGTGTCGTTTAAATGTGTAAATTTTACCAACGATCTGGTGTAAAAACATAATTATATTACTAAATATAAAACTGTTAATATGTGCAATATAAATGTTTACACTTGAGTGTCATCATCATCTAACATACATATCTGACAAGGTTCCCTGGTATACAGCTTTAGTTAAGAGAGATTTGTTTTCTGTAAGAAAAAATCGACATACTGTACCTGAGATGCAAATGAATCGAATTGAGATCATAATAAACCGAATTAAGTCAAGAGCTTGTGAATTAGAATCGAATTGAATCTTGAATTCTGTGTTAAAACCTTGCAAGCCCTTGTTAAAAAAAGTCCTTAACAAAAAATGACTCCCAATACTTTTTTTTGTAACAATATATTTTTTACAGTGTTAGATTGTCATGATCCCTGCATTTATTTATTTATGTATTTATCTTATCTATTAATTAATTAATTATTAAAGCAAGTTCCATAGCAACATTTGGTAAATTAAACATTTACTTGGTAATTTTAAAGATACGACACATTTACAACAAAACGTTTAGCTCCATCCATAATTAAATACACCTGAACCAGCTAATCAAGGTCTTCAGGATCACTAGAAACTATAGTGTGGTTGGAGCAGGTCTGGTCTGGTCTAGTCCGCAAAGTTCATGATGAATGTTTTCATTTCCACAGTTTGAGGGTTAAAGGAAACGTCAGCTGGAAAGTTCATTCTGCTGAGAAGAACAGAAGAGAGGTTAGATCCGTTCACGGCATCATATCCAAATGAAGCTTTTGAGAGACTAAAACTCACGGCATCGCATCAGACTGGTTCGCATCAGACTGGATCTCATCTGAAGGAGAAAGGAGAAAGAAAAGCATGATAAAAACCTTGTGCCAAAAACACGATGAAATGAGTGGACTGAACTTACGGTTAATGCAATGTTTGCAGGAGTTGTTTCTGCGCTTGGTGCTCCAGAACAGAAAACATGAGGCTCCTACGATCACCGTCGATAGAAAACCACAGAAAACTAACGCAATGACCTCCATGGGCGTCGCTGACAAATCTGTGCAAGAACATACGAAACCATCATCAACTTTCTTTAAAGTCACCATGAAATCAAATTTTTTTAAAGAAACATTGCAGTGTTTATTCTAAGGGTATGTTTACACGACAATGATATGCTTAAAACGGAGAAGTTTTTCGTTTGAGTTTTTCGCGTACAGACGACATCACTGTCAAAACGATCCCCATTCACACGGATCCGTGAAAATGATAAAAAACGCTGTATTCTGCTGCCAGGCCAGTAGATGGCGATGAAACACTATAGACTGAAAAAGTTATACGCATGTGCATGACATCATCGTCTTCAGAAATTTGCATTTTTGTTGTTTACACGGAGACCATTTTCAAAAACTTGCACTTTGAAACCCGTTTTCAAAACATTGCATTTTAAGGCACCCAAAACGCCGTTGTCGTGTACATGAACACCCAAAATGCATAAAAAGTTTTACATTTTTAGTTGAAAGCAGTTTCGTGTAAACAGCCTCTAAATGATTTATCATTATTGTGTTAATAATCTTGAATCAGAATAAGTTTCTCTTGCAGCATCTCTTCTCTGATGACGAGGGCGGGGCAACCTGTCACTCACATGAGATCAGCCAATAGCAAACCACAACCATCCAATCAATTCCCCACAGACACAATCAAGCCCCGCCCACATTTGATCTTGTTTCAGAACCGTTGTTTCAGAACTGTTTCCAGAACTCTGGAACAAGAACAAATGTGGGCGGGGCTTGATTGTGTCTGTGGGAATTGATTGGATGGTTGTGGTTTGCTATTGGCTGATCTCATGTGAGTGACAGGTTGCCCTGCCCTCGTCATCAGAGAAGAGAAGAGATGCTGCAAGAGGAACTTATTCTGAATCAAGATTATTAAAACTATAATGATGATGTGCACCCATAAATCATTTGCAATTCTGCAATATTCCATAAAAAACATGAATTAGCGACTTTAACGTCTTTCTTGATATTCACAGGACGGGACGAAGCACACGCTCACCTGTCTTCTGTATGAAGATGTCCTCGCTCTCCACCCAGATTGAGCTGTCGTTGAAACTGTCCCTCGCCCGGCAGCGGTAATAACCAGAGCTGATGTCCGTGAGGAATAAGATCCGTCCGTTCTGCATCACCACGTGAGCGTCGCCCTCTGGTGGAAGGGAGGAACGGTTCAGAAACCAGGAGAACGTGGGAAACGTTCCTCTGTCGGGGAAGCATGTGAGTCGAGCCGCTGTCATCACTGCATCGGCATCATAGAGGTATTTTACCATCACTCGCACAGCGCCACCTACTGGAACTAACAAAAACGGGTTAAGAAACACGTTTAAAGGAAGAATAAGTCACTGGTTTTGTGCAATCAAACCTCTAATAGATATTGAGATTTGATTGAGACTTATGATCAAAGCTGAATGTTCAGCATCATTACTCCAGTCTTCAGTGTCACATGATCCTTCAGAAATCATTCTAAAATTATGATTTTCAGAAAATAAGATGCACCAGGTCAAAAATTGCAATTAAAGTCCCACTGTAGTCAATCATCACCAAATTGACATATTTAAGTTTTTCCTTAAAAAAAAAAAAAAAGTCGTGCCTTAAAATATCTTGAATGTAACTCGACACCCTTGCCTCACCCTTGCCTCATTTAGTATACGCGGTTCTATGAATATGCAAATGAGCCCCGCCTCCACTCACTCCCTCAGCTCAGAGATCCACTGGTTGACGATCACACGTTGATCTGATTGGTTACAAGGTAGTTTATGACGTCAGAAACACCAGCGATTTCAAAGCGTGTTTTTGAGACTGTCTTTGGTTCACTGCAGTTTTAAGGAGGAAATACTCAGCAATGCTGTCGACTTATGAACTTACACATG
Source organism: Squalius cephalus (assembly GCF_949319135.1). Lineage (NCBI taxonomy): Eukaryota > Metazoa > Chordata > Actinopteri > Cypriniformes > Leuciscidae > Squalius > Squalius cephalus. Next base: position 32,691,086 of record NC_137143.1, on the reverse strand, counting down.
GTTTGTCTTAAAGCAGATTAAAAACACCACATAGACACATAAACTACATTAAAAGCTGGATTTTCACCACAAGGGAACTCTTTAATAATGTAATACCAGTAAATAAACCGAGACACACTCACCCACGTGTAAAGGCACAGGATCAGACAGAATCTGCTGTGTTTCTGCCTGAGCTTTACATTGAGCCAATCCCGTATCTAGACCTAGAGAGGCGGGCTGAACGGACCAGAACTCCAGTGAATCCACACGCTTCACATCCATTTCCAGTCCGTTCACCAGTAAACTGAACGTCACAGGCGGAGATCCACGCGCCAAACGACAGCTAATGTTGGCCATCAGGCTCGAGCCATTCCAGAAGACCGTGAATGACAACTTAAGCGTCGAGATGTGCTCTGAAAATCATAAAACATGAAACCGGTTCTGAAATAGGATGCATTTTGAACAAAAACAAATGTAGCATCTGCACAAAAAAATTTAAAACAACCTTGAAACAAGCAAATGCACTTAAATCTGGGTAAAGTGAACTAAAATTAAGGAAAAACATCTGCCAATGGGGCATCATTTACACTAATAAATGATATTGGATCTTAAAACTAGACAAAAATGCTTAAAACTATGCAGTTTTCACTTTTTATAAGCACTAATTAATAAGTAATTTTAGTGAAGAATATTTAACCTTAAATTCAGCTTATTTAAATTTTTTAGGATGCACAACCTGAAATTAGATGAAAATTCTTAAAACGACCCAATAAATGAATAATTTTAGTAAACTTTACTTAGATTTTAGTGCATCTTGCTTGTTTCAAGAAGGTAATGTCTTTTGCAGGGTAACAAAAAAATTAAATCATATTTGACCTCTCTTAATTAAGATTCTTGAAATTAGAATTTTTAGGGGTGGTATTATTATTAAAATTAGCACTATAATTTAACTGAACATGCACAAGAACTCGCACTTTATAGCTGTCACTCGTTTATGGTAAAATCTACCTCAAAATGAGCTAAAATTCACTTGCCGAGACTGAAGAAGAGCAATTGTCTTGAATAAAGATTTATATTATAGTGTGCAATGTATTTTATAAGTCTTTTTGGTAACACTTTACAATAACGTTCATTAGTTAACATGAACTAATAATGAACTGCACATATGCAGCATTTATTAATCTTTGTTAATGTTAATTTCAACATTTACTAATACTTTATTACAATCTTGTTAACATTAGTTACTGCACTGTGAACTAACATGAACTAACATGAACAGCTGGATTTTTATTAACTAACATTAACAAAGATTGACAAATACTGTAACAATTGTATTGCTCAGTTAGTTCATGTTAGTTAATACGTTAACTAATGAACCTTATTGAAAAATGTTACCGACTTTTTATCTTTCCTGGCAAAAAACAACATGTTTTCTAGAAATAAGATTTTTTACTTTCTTAGATTTAAATTTTTACAGTGTGATTGCTGTCAAATTTGTTACTTTTCACGATGACAAGGAGGTTTCGGCTGCTGGAGAATCTCGGGTTGTCCTCCATCATGTTCTGAGCTGTGCATGAGTATGTCCCAGCATGCCGTTCACTCGCGTCGTCCACCGTGAGAGCGTCTCCTGAGAGCCGATAGTGGTCTGATGAAGCGTTGACCTTTTGTTGGTCATGATACCATGTGAAGGACAGATGCGTTCCCTTCCTGACGAGACAACGCAAGGTAAACTTCTGTCCTTCATACCGGATCGGGGGATCTGGGTCTGAGCTCAGACTGGCACCGCTGACTGGAGCTGACGAGACGACACAATAACACAACTATATCTGTCAATCAAACACGGCCATCGTCACTCACAACCAGGGCTAGAACTGGTGACTAAAATAAAATATAAATGTTAGATGAAAAACTTTGACTAAACAACTATTTGAAATGTTGCCAAAAAATAAAAAAAATGACACAAAAAAATAAATTAAACTGAAATAGTAATAGTAAAAAAATAATAATACAAAAGCACAAAACAAAATAGCTAAAAATTAGACAAAAAACTTGAAATACAAATAAATTAAACCTAAATAGTGTTTTGTTTTTTTACAAAAACACATTAAAATTGCTAAAAATTAAATAAAAATTAATTAAACCTAAATAGTAATATTTAAAAAAGAATGACTTAAGTAATATATAAATATTAGATGAAAAACTTTAACTGAACAAAAATTTGAAATGTTGCCATAAAATAAAAAGTGACACAAAAAATAAATTAAACTGAAATAGTAATATATATATATATATAATATATAAACCGAATAAAAATACAAAATCACAAAACAAAATTGCTACACATTAAACTAAAAACTTAACATTAGTAAATAGTAAATATTTATAAAAAATGACCAAAACACAACAAAATAGCAAAAAAATTTAACTAATTAAAATGAAACTGGAAATAAATAAAATGTTTAAATAAAATAAAAATAAATTAAGCCTAAATAGTAATATTTAAACAAAAGGACCTAATAAAATAATATAAATATTAGATGAAAAATGCTGCCTTAAAATAAATGAAATAAAAAATTATGAAATATAAAAAAAAGTAATATAAAAAATACAAAACCATCAAAATAACAAAAAATTTAACTAAAATATAAATATTAGATTGAAAAACAAACTAAACTAAATTAGAAACGTTGCCTTGAAGTTGAAGCATTAAAATGACTGTTAAAAAATTAAAACTACATATAAGAAATAAATAACAAAATTAAACAAATAAAACTGAAATAAAAATAAATTAAACCTAAATAGTAATAAAAATACTGACATTAAAAGCCAAATACTAAAACTATATAGACATGTTATGAAAATAATAAAAATGACAAAAATTACTAAAACTAATAAAAATTTATATAAAATAAAAGCTCCTTCAGAATATTAATAACTAAAATACTCAAATAGCACAAAGCAAAAGCACATTTCAGTTTCTGACTTGTACTTGTAAAACAAAATAGATTTGAATTTCATCATTTTTAATGACAATAATGTTCTGGTTTCACTCACTCACGACATGGAACTGGATGCTGTTGCTGGTTTGACCTTCAGTGACCCTGCAGTAGTACTTGCCCTCTGACCCCTCGGTGACCTGCAGGCGGAAGGTGACCTTGACGTTGTTTTCTGCTCTAATAAGATCCCCCGTGTCCTTTCTGAGTTCAAAGGTCAGAGGTGAAGCCCAGCCTGGGACCTCGCAGTGAAACTGGACCTGAGACCTCAGATAAGCTTTACTGGGACCAGTCAGAACCGGATTCAGACGCGACCCGCCTGTCGGACCTCAAACACACCTCAGAATAACCAGAAACACTTTACAGTAAGGTCACATTAGTTATTAGTCATGTTAGTTCATTTATTAAATTAATGAGCGACACACTTGTTAATAAAATGCAACTGTTCGCTGTGTTCATGTTCGCTCAGATCCATTGAATAATATTAACAGAGACAATTTATGATTTTAATAATGTATAAATGTTGAAATTAACATAGACAAGATTAATAAATGATTTAGAAGTGTTATGTTATGTTAATATATAGTTAATAAATGTAACCTTAAAGTGTTATCAATTGATCATATTTTCCATAATGTATTTATTTTAATTGCTTAGGATGAGCATAAATGTGTCAATCGTGAGAACAATTCAATTTAATCCGTTATAAAGTATACATGTAGATTGGAGAGGTTAATAAATGTGTAAACCTGGTTATTGTGCATTTAAAACATCTAGTTTATTAATACTAATACATGAAGTTGATCTATATGACTGATAAATATGCAGTTTATTAAAAATGTGCAGTTCAATTGAATGGAAATTGTATCTGCATATTTTATATGAAAGTAGAAGATTAGTGAAATTCAGAATAAAAAGAAGTACCGGTTTCTGTCCCGAACCCCAGCAGAGCTGAAACACAGAAGCAGAAAGCAGTAAATGTGCAGCGAGAGACTCTCTGAGACTCAAAGCGTTTCATTAATGGGTTTCTGTCGGAGAAACATCAGGAACTCACCGGAGATTAACATGAGGAAACACTGCATCCTCCAGTCGCCCGCTGATATCAGGACTGTGTGTGTGTGCGCGCGTGTGTTATAGCGCGTGTGTGTGTGTGTGCGTGTAAAAGAATATGTGTGTGGACTCTGTAAAAGCTTGTGTGTGTGTGTGTGTGTGTGTGTGTGTGTGTGTGTGTGTGTAAAAGCATATGTGTGAGGACTCTGTAAAAGCTTGTGTGTGTGTGTGTGTGTGTGTGTGTGTGTGTGTGTGTGTGTGTGTGTGTGTGTGTAAAAGCATATGTGTGAGGACTCTGTAAAAGCTTGTGTGTGTGTGTGTGTGTGTGTGTGTGTGTGTGTGTGTGTGTGTGTGTGTGTGTGTGTGTGTAAAAGCATATGTGTGAGGACTCTGTAAAAGCTTGTGTGTGTGTGTGTGTAAAAGCATATGTGTGAGGACTCTGTAAAAGCTTGTGTGTGTGTGTGTGTGTGTGTGTAAAAGCATATGTGTGAGGACTCTGTAAAAGCTTGTGTGTGTGTGTGTGTGTGTGTGTGTGTGTGTGTGTGTGTGTGTGTGTGTGTGTGTGTGTGTGTGTGTGTAAAAGCATATGTGTGAGGACTCTGTAAAAGCTTGTGTGTGTGTGTGTAAAAGCATATGTGTGAGGACTCTGTAAAAGCTTGTGTGTGTGTGTGTGTGTGTGTGTAAAAGCATATGTGTGAGGACTCTGTAAAAGCTTGTGTGTGTGTGTGTGTGTGTGTGTAAAAGCATATGTGTGAGGACTCTGTAAAAGCTTGTGTGTGTGTGTGTGTAAAAGCATATGTGTGAGGACTCTGTAAAAGCTTGTGTGTGTGTGTGTGTAAAAGCATATGTGTGAGGACTCTGTAAAAGCATGTGTGTGTGTGTGTGTGTGTGTGTAAAAGCATATGTGTGAGGACTCTGTAAAAGCTTGTGTGTGTGTGTGTGTGTGTGTGTGTGTAAAAGCATATGTGTGAGGACTCTGTAAAAGCTTGTGTGTGTGTGTGTGTGTGTGTGTGTGTGTGTGTGTGTGTGTGTGTGTGTGTGTGTGTGTGTGTGTGTAAAAGCATATGTGTGAGGACTCTGTAAAAGCTTGTGTGTGTGTGTTTGGACTGTGTAGAAAGCCTGTGTGTCTCTGTGTGTGTGGACTCTGTGTTACAGCACGTGTGTGTGTGTGTGTGTGTGTGTGTGTGTGTGTGTGTGTGTGTGTGTGTGTGTGTGTGCCGGAGGGAGGGCGTTTTCACATTTAGCTCCTAAACTCTGGAATGGCCTTCCTGATATTGTTCGAGGCTCAGACTCGCTGTCTAATCTAGATTAAACTAGATTAAAGACACATCTCTTTAGCCAAGCATTCACATAATACTTACCTTTTATACTACAGTTGAATCAGATTGAATGCATTAATATTATGAACAGCAGCTACGCTAATTATTTTCCATCTGCTGTGAAGAGACGACTCGACGCCAGCGATGTTATGCCCTAAATTAATGCTTGATTAACTAACTGTATTTTTCTATGTACATTTCTGAAATGCACTTTCTGTAAAGCTGCTTTGAAACATGTATTGTGAAAAGCGCTATAGAAAAAAAATTGAATTGAATTGAATTGTGTGTGCGTGTGTAAAAGCATGTGTGTGTGTGTGTGTAGACTGTGTAAAAAGCGTGTGTGTGTGTGTGGACTCTGTGTTACAGCACATTCATGTGTGTGTGGACTCTGTAGCCGTTTCTCAATATGCGTTCTTGTCTGTGCTTGTGTTCTTGTGGACTTGTGAAACGTCATCAGTCGCTGCCCAAATACTGTCCCAATTCAAAGTTCACATCTAGCCAAGTCCAGTTCAAATCCCCGGATGTGTTCTTGATCCGCCCCTTTTACCGAGGATGCATCGAGAGGTGACTTGTGTGGACTTGAGAGAGCCAGGTATCCCAGAATGCATCTCACACCAACCAGCAAGCGTCAATAGCGGAGGAGAAACCCCGCGTAATTTAAAAATACTGCTGTAATTGTGTCACGAAATGTAGATTTATGAGTATTTCAGAACCAGGCAATCGGACGCTCGGCGCTCGTACCCCGCCGAGAACAGCCTTTCCTCGGCTAGTCCTTCTGACGTTTGCCGCTGGCTCGGATGTCTCTAGTCTAGTGGTTTAACATGAGATATAAATCGTCTTGTGTATATCTAACGGGCGATTTATTTATTTTATTTGTCTCATTAATCTATAATTTGTTCCCTGGCAAAACGTTAAGCTGAGGGCAAAGTGAAGTTTCATAGCTTTATTTAGTCTATTTGTATTTAACTTTAACGTTGTAGCCTAGAGAGCTGACTTATGTTTGACTGAATCGTTTGCTTTATTATTGTGTAGCTTCTTATACCTTTTAGGCTACTTATACTGTTATAATGGCTATTATTGACATTTAACAAAAAAAGGTTATGTCATTTTATTTTATATAATTTAAAACATATAAAATATTTTATTATACATGTTGCCTACATTCTCTTCACTGAATGTACATGTATAATAAAATAAAATTACACAACCCTGTCTCTTTTTGCTAAATGTTAGATTTAATGATCAATATTATAATGTTTTTTTATTCATCATTCATCAAGAGTCAGGGTTGTGCTTTATATTTCGTGTTGTTATAAATATGCAGTGAAGATAATCAATTGCGTTGCCTGAACCACATTTGTGTGGCCATTATGTTTAAGATTTTTTTAAATGAAAATGAAAAGAGGCAGAGTGGTGGTTTATAACTTTGTGTGTTACTGCATGTGTGTGTGTGTGTGTGTGTGTGTGTGTGTGTGTGTGTGTGTGTGTGTGTGTGTGTGTGTGTGTGTGTGTGAACTTTGTGTGTTACTGCATGTGTGTGTGTGTGTGTGTGTGTGTGTGTGTGTGTGTGTGTGTGTGTGTGTGTGTGGACTCTGTGTGTTACAGCACATGCGTGTGTGTGTGTGTGTGTGTGTGTGTGTGGACTCTTTGTGTTACAGCACGCGTGTGTGTGTGTGTGTATGTGTGTGTGTGTGTGTGTGTGTGTGTGTGTGTGGACTCTTTGTGTTACGGTACGTGCGTGTGTGTGTGTGGACTCTTTGTGTTACTGCACGTGTGTGTGTGTGTGTGTGTGTGTGTGTGTGTGTGTGTGTGGACTCTGTGTTACGGCACGTGTGTGTGTGTGTGTGTGTGTGTGTGTGTGTGTGTGGACTCTGTGTTACGGCACGTGTGTGTGTGGACTCTGTGTTACTGCATGTGTGTGTGTGTGTTTGAGATATTTTCTCATCATGTGTTCATCAGAGATAACGAGCTTCATCTCGTCACTGAATTTCCACATTATGAGGCACTTTTACAGAATCAGACACCAGGGTTTTA
>NC_137143.1:32663711-32678711 GCF_949319135.1 Squalius cephalus | reverse complement strand
CCACCCATGTGACCGTCTGACTGTTCACCAGGTCCAGCACGTTGAAGGGAATCTCGAACTGCTTCTTGCCTAGTAATTGCGCTAGCGACGAGGATGGAAACCTCTCCACCAAGAAGCTGTTAAATAAAGTTTATCATATACTGTACATATATAGTTCTGTAATGTGAATCCAAATATCCAAACAAAACTTTGCATTCGCTTGCAAAACGTTTGCGTTCGCTAAAAAAAAAATTGCGTTATGAGAAACTTTGCATTCGCTCTTAAAACTTTTGCGTTACGAGAACGTTTTGCATTCGCACATAAAAATTTTGCATTACGAGAAACTTTGCGTTCGCTCATAAAACTTTTTCGCTCCCAGAGAAATCTTTGCATTCGCTCTTAAATCTTTTGCGTTACGAGAACGTTTTGCACTCGCACATAAAAATGTTGTATTTTGAGAAATTTTGCGTTCACTCATAAAACTTTTGCGTTACGAGAAACTTTGCGTTCGCTCATAAAACTTTTGCGTTACGAGAAACTTTGCGTTCGCTCATAAAAATGTTGCGTTACGAGAAATTTTGCGTTCGCTCATAAACCTTTTGCGCTCCCAGAGAAATTTTGCGTTCGCTCTTAAAACTTTTGCATTACGAGAAATTTTGCGTTCGCTCTTAAAACTTTTGCATTACTAGAAACTTTGCATTCACTCATAAAACTTGCGTTACGAGAAACTTTGCGTTCGCTCATAAAACTTTTGCATTACTAGAAACTTTGCATTCACTCATAAAACTTGCGTTACGAGAAACTTTGCGTTCGCTCATAAAACTTTTGCATTACGAGAAACTTTGCATTCACTCATAAAACTTGCGTTACGAGAAACTTTGCATTCGCTCATAAAACTTTTGCATTACGAGAAACTTTGCGTTCGCTCATAAAACTTTTGCATTACTAGAAACTTTGCATTCACTCATAAAACTTGCGTTACGAGAAACTTTGCGTTCGCTCATAAAACTTTTGCATTACTAGAAACTTTGCATTCACTCATAAAACTTGCGTTACGAGAAACTTTGCGTTCGCTCATAAAACTTTTGCATTACTAGAAACTTTGCATTCACTCATAAAACTTGCGTTACGAGAAACTTTGCATTCGCTCATAAAACTTTTGCATTACGAGAAACTTTGCGTTCGCTCATAAAACTTTTGCATTACTAGAAACTTTGCATTCACTCATAAAACTTGCGTTACGAGAAACTTTGCGTTCGCTCATAAAACTTTTGCATTACTAGAAACTTTGCATTCACTCATAAAACTTGCGTTACGAGAAACTTTGCGTTCGCTCATAAAACTTTTGCATTACGAGAAACTTTGCATTCACTCATAAAACTTGCGTTACGAGAAACTTTGCATTCGCTCATAAAACTTTTGCATTACGAGAAACTTTGCGTTCGCTCATAAAACTTTTGCATTACTAGAAACTTTGCATTCACTCATAAAACTTGCGTTACGAGAAACTTTGCGTTCGCTCATAAAACTTTTGCATTACTAGAAACTTTGCATTCACTCATAAAACTTTTGCATTACTAGAAACTTTGCATTCACTCATAAAACTTGCGTTACGAGAAACTTTGCGTTCGCTCATAAAACTTTTGCATTACTAGAAACTTTGCATTCACTCATAAAACTTGCGTTACGAGAAACTTTGCGTTCGCTCATAAAACTTTTGCATTACGAGAAACTTTGCGTTCGCTCATAAAACTTTTGCATTACTAGAAACTTTGCATTCACTCATAAAACTTGCGTTACGAGAAACTTTGCGTTCGCTCATAAAACTTTTGCATTACGAGAAACTTTGCGTTCGCTCATAAAACTTTTGCATTACGAGAAACTTTGCGTTCGCTCATAAAACTTTTGCATTACTAGAAACTTTGCATTCACTCATAAAACTTGCGTTACGAGAAACTTTGCGTTCGCTCATAAAACTTTTGCATTACGAGAAACTTTGCGTTCGCTCATAAAACTTTTGCATTACTAGAAACTTTGCGTTCGCTCATAAAACTTTTGTTCCCAGAGAAACTTTGCGTTCGCTCATAAAACTTTTGTGTTCCCAGAGAAACTTTGCGTTCGCTCATAAATTTTTTTTGTTCCAAGAGAAATTTTGCGTTCGCTCATAAAACTTTTGCATTACGAGAAACTTTGCGTTCGCTCATAAAACTTTTGCATTACTAGAAACTTTGCATTTACTCATAAAACTTGCGTTACGAGAAACTTTGCGTTCGCTCATAAAACTTTTGCATTACTAGAAACTTTGCATTCACTCATAAAACTTGCGTTACGAGAAACTTTGCGTTCGCTCATAAAACTTTTGCATTACTAGAAACTTTGCATTCACTCATAAAACTTGCGTTACGAGAAATCTTTGTGTTCGCTCATAAAACTTTTGCATTACGAGAAACTTTGCGTTCGCTCATAAAACTTTTGTTCCCAGAGAAACTTTGCGTTCGCTCATAAAACTTTTGTGTTCCCAGAGAAACTTTGCGTTCGCTCATAAAAATTTTTTGTTCCAAGAGAAATTTTGCGTTCGCTCATAAAACTTTTGCATTACGAGAAACTTTGCGTTCGCTCATAAAACTTTTGCATTACTAGAAACTTTGCATTCACTCATAAAACTTGCGTTACGAGAAACTTTGCGTTCGCTCATAAAACTTTTGCATTACTAGAAACTTTGCATTCACTCATAAAACTTGCGTTACGAGAAACTTTGCGTTCGCTCATAAAACTTTTGCATTACTAGAAACTTTGCATTCACTCATAAAACTTGCGTTACGAGAAACTTTGCGTTCGCTCATAAAACTTTTGCATTACGAGAAACTTTGCGTTCGCTCTTAAAACTTTTGCATTACGAGAAACTTTGCGTTCGCTCATAAAACTTTTGTTCCCAGAGAAACTTTGTGTTCGCTCATAAAACTTTTGTTCCCAGAGAAACTTTGCGTTCGCTCATAAAAAATGTTTGTTCCAAGAGAAATTTTGCGTTCGCTCATAAAACCTTTGCATTACGAGAAACTTTGCGTTCGCTCAAAAAAATGTTTGTGTTCGCTCATAAAACCTTTGCGTTACGAGGTTTTGAATTCGCACATAAAAATTTCACGTTCTGAGAAACTTTGCGTTCGCTCATAAAACTTTTGTGTTACGAGAAACTTTGCATTCACTCATAAAACTTGCGTTACGAGAAACTTTGCGTTCGCTCAAAAAACGCTTGCGTTCACTCATAAAACTTTTGCGTTACGAGAAACTTTGCGTTCGCTCATAAAACTTTTGTGTTCCCAGAGAAACTTTGCGTTCGCTCATAAAACCTTTGCATTACGAGAAACTTTGCGTTCGCTCAAAAAAACGCTTGCGTTCGCTCATAAAACCTTTGCGTTACGAGAAACTTTGTGTTCGCTCATTAAAACGTTTGCGTTACGAGAAGGTTTCGCATTCGCACATAAAAATTTCGCGTTCTGAGAAACTTTGCGTTCGCTCATAATACTTTTGCATTTGAAAATCAAAATAAAGCAAATACCAAAAAATAATAATTTGTGTCTTACGAGCATTAACCGACATCCGTGAACAAGCGAATGTGTCGTTAAATTATTGAAATGCTAACTAATAATATTAACCTGAGGGGTGAATGTTTGAGCTAAAACAGGTTCAGTAAAGTCTGAGTAACTCACGTTCTTGGGTAAGCCACAAAAAACGCATTGAAGAAACACTCCAGGAAGTTGAAGATGGTGAGTTTGTACATCTCCTTCCCAAACGTGTTCTCTTCGCAACACTGAGCACAGTTCTTCAAGAGACAAAAGAGTTCAAAAAGTCCCCATTTGTCTTCCATGTAATCTCATTGTTGTCTAGGAGAAACAACTGTGAACAAACCTGTTTGCTTGGATATCTTATGAGGAAGAACAGATAGATGCCCAAAGACGACAACTTCAGGAAAATACTCCTGTAATATTCACACGAGTTTAAGTCAAGTCCTATTTTGACACATCGTTTCAAAGCAGCTTGACAGAATATCATGAGGTTAATGTTTATAATGTCTTAATATCTTCATGCCATATAGTTGCATTTAGAAGATTAGAGCTGGACGATAGAATAGTTTACATTTTGCAATGATATAAACAATCAAACTGTATGTGAATATACTGTGTGTATGCGGATAAAGTATGTACTAATATATTCAGCTTATATAAAGAACAGGGCGATAATTTACATTTTGCAAATTGCAATTAAATAAAAAAAAAATCAAGTAGTTGAGATATTGCTGTACTTAATACCACAGGAACATGTAACACACACTAGAGGTCAAAGTGCATGACCTTTCTGACCTGATCAGGGTGAGGTTGAGCTGGATGGTGAGTGAATAATCTTCAAACTCGGAGACTTTACTGAAGATATGCGGCAACATGTAGTTTATCGACGCCATTGTGATTGGAGGAAGATACTCACACATCAGAGACACGGTAGGGTGAAATTCATGAGACTGACAAGAGAGACAATCATTAGGAAACACATCCTGAACTCACTTTCTTAATGAAGATCTAGGGGCCCTATTTTAACGATCTGAAACCCAAGTAACTTTGTGGGCGGGTCGACGCAAATCTAAAATGTGTTGGTCTGAAGTCGCTTCATTACTCATAGGTGTGGTTTGGGCGTAACGTGAAATAAACCAATCAGAGCGACATCTCACATTCCCTTTAAGAGCAGGTGCGCTTGTTCCATGGCGGATTGCTATTATAACGGCGGATTTGCCAGGAGCGGTTCACAGCCGAGGAGACCGGCGTTCTCATCAGGGCCGTAAAACACAGAGAAGTGACATTGGGGATGGAGAAACACACCCAGATTAGCTTCGGTTAAACAGGCGTATGATAATTTGGGTAAATGTGTAAGCTAGATTTATGCATATTCTTCACATCTTCATGGACACAACAATGATTTCCCTCGTGTGGAATATTTTTCCTTGTAATTATGTATGGTTTTCTAAAAATGTGAACTGTTGCTTCTGTGTGTAGATAAGATAAGCAAAGTGTGTGTGTGTTGTGCACACGCTACATTATGGCCAAGCATGCGCCCTTAAAACAGCATCTGAATAACGCGCCACTGACTTTAGACGAGGTTTCTCCTGGTCAGTGGCGGGATTGTTTTCTGAAACTGCAAAATAGCACCAGGGAACGTTTGCGCCGGAACACGCCTCCTCTCTTCACTGAACCGCCCCCGGGGAAATGCATTTCCTAGTTTACCGACGTGCGTCTGTGGAGGGAAAAGTCTGCTGTGCGTGGGTGCAAAATAGGAATGATACATGCGTCGCTGTACAAAGTCAATTGTGCTGGGTGCGAGATAGGGCCCCTGATGTTGTTTTCCATCTTCATCTGTGTTTAGTGTGTAATGTTGGTGTTCGAGCATGAAAGCTCCAGTTCTTCTCTATATCAGTGTCAGTGTTTCTGATCTCCTGAAACGCCTCCATTGTATCTTGAGTTTCTTCCGGGAACATGTCACAATATTCCTCATTATAATAATTAATGCGCAGAATAAAGGGGCGGGGCCTGGTTGAGTTAGTCAGTAGTGTGTTAAACTGGCGGTTATGGAAAGGGGCGGGACATTTCCCAAACACACTCGAAGCGCTCGACCAATCACAACACACTGCTCCAGCTGACCAATCAGAGCAGCTTTTCAGTGTGCTTTTCAGGAGGAGGGGCTTCATAGAGACAGGAAGTAAACAGAGCGTTACTGACAGACAGCAAAGAGAGGAGCCGCAACAATGGAGAATATGAGGAGAATAATCAACATTCAAGTTCTAGTAGAGCCTGAAAACATCATCAAGACTTTGTAAAAGGGCAGAATATGGGCTCTTTATACATGTACAGTACCTTTTGTGACAGAATGATGGTGTAATGGATCAGAGCGAATGCGCTTCCCAGAAGAACCAGCACAAGGAAGTTCAGAAAGACCCGCAGGAGAATGAGCCGAACCCAGAGTCTGAGTGATCGGCGCTGGACTCTCTCGTGAAATGTCTGCTCTTCTAGATCCATCTGGAGAAGAGGTCAGAGGTCATCCACAAAATTCAATTCACATGTATATGTACAGCGCTTTTCACAATACACATCATTTCAAAGCAGTTTTACAGAAAATGCATGAGTCCACATTACAATTTACAGTGATCTGTTATCAGAGGAAACTGTCTAAGTTATGCATTTCAGAAATGTACATATACAAAATCACAGTTAGCGAAAAAGGTATTAATTTAAACAATGTAATAATTTAATGCAGAAACGCTGAGCTCATTGAAGTAATTAATGCTTGCTTGTTAACAAATGATTATGACATTTAGAAAAATGTAGCACTATGGGATCTGAACCTCTTTATAAACTCTCTCTGAGTCTGACATGACAGATACGTGAAGCTCATGTTGATTTCTCACCTTCAGTTCGTTTCTGATGAAGTTTTGTTTCAGTGATGCCGCTTGCGAGTCCTGAATACTGAAATCCCACCCGCAGAAAACCTTGTAACTCAGGTTTGAACTGAAGCGGTTTCCAGTGAGCCACGAGTGTTTGTATCCCACAACCGTCCTGAAAGAGAGAATGGACATCAGTGAACGAAAGGGACACGGAGATGAACAAAATGATGAGGTCGGAGGGAAAATGTGATTTCATTGCTTTTGCATTCACTCACAAAACTTTTGCATTCATTTAAAAAACATTTGCATTCGGTCACAAAACTTTTTCATTCATTCAATAAACTTTTGCATTCACTCACAAAACTCACAAACTTTTGCATTAACAAAACTTTTGCATTTGCTCAAAAAACTTTTGCATTCATTCACAAAACTTTTGCATTCACTCACAAAACTCACAAACTTTTTCATTCGGTCACAAAACTTTTGCATTCACTCACAAAACTTACAAAACCTTTGCATTCATTCACAAAACTTTTGCATTCACTCACAAAACTCAAACTTTTGCATTCGGCCACAAAACTCAAACTTTTGCATTCGGCCACAAAACTTTTACATTCGGTCACAAAACTTTTGCATTCACTCACAAAACTCAAACTTTTGCATTCGGTCACAAAACTTTTGCATTAACTAACAAAACTTTTGCATTTGCTCAAAAAACGTTTGCATTCATTCACAAAACTTTCTCATTCTACCGAGAAACTTTATTTGCTTATTAGAAATGTTCAAATATTTTCATTCTCAAAACTTTTGCAAGCAAATACGAAGGTACTTTGGGAACACTAAAGTTTTGCCAGTGAATGCAAAAGCATTGAAATTTAATCTTTCCTCGTGTCTCATGTTTTTTCCATCACCGTGTCCCTTTGTGGGATCCGTTCACAACAATTAAAATGGGAAACACATGTACATGTGTGTTGCCAGTATGAATGTTCCCAGTTCAATAGCTGTTCACAGCATTTGCAAACTGAGAGACAATTAGACATGATGCTGTTGATTCAGTCTATGGTTATAGCGCCACTTAGCAGTCAAGAGCAGCAAATGCATGTTTCTGCTGAAATCTCAATCTGTAAGTTGTACTGAAGCAGGAACGTTGGTCTGATAGCTCAGGGTAAATGATCTGACCTGCGGACCACCATGATGATGCTGAGCAAGAGGACAGAGATCATGCCAAGTAGAAAGAGGAGTGGAGTGTTTAAACAGTCTAAACCAAGAGACCCACCACGAGTGTAGAAACTGTAAAACACTGGAGAGTTTTCGAGAAAACCCTGGAAAACACAGAGAACCACAACAGAAGAGAGAGAGAAAGAGCATGCAGAGTGTTGAAGACAGATAAAAATGAGACAGTGACCTTCTTTACATGCAAATAAACATAAATCTGACTGCCATAAACCATTAAGACAATATCCTGGTTGGCTGAAATCCCCATACATTCATTTATATCTGTGTCAAGAAATAGAATAAATACTGTTTTTACTACATTAACAGAAAGGAAACATAACTCTATATAATGCAGCATAACAAACCACATGACTTGCTCTCTGATCATCGAGAGTGAGTTTTCATTTATGGTAAATGAGTTAATTAAATAAAATCTGAAAATGATGATCAGTGTGGAAATTAGAGAGCGATAATCATAAAATTACTTACTGATCCAACAAATATGTCTTTATATCCAAAGGTGAAATTTTCCTGATGGCCTAAAAAAAATTGTATTTGACATATTAGATCAGTTTTAGTGCATCAACTCTAAAGGCCTGTTCACACCAAAAATGATAACTAAATTTTACTATAATGATAACAACATTAGCATTCACACCAAGGACAATAATGATAAAGATAAAGTTCTAAAAATCGAATAAGAATAGCAGATTCTACACAAACAATCATATTAACGGCACAGAGGAATGATGTCATTGGAATCACTTTCAGAACGATTTTTTCCAGCTGATGAATGATAAAAACACTGACAGCCAATCAGAATCCATCCTGCTTTAAAGAGCTTGAGCATTTAAAGGTGCAGTAAGCAATTTGTGAGAAACTCTGTTATTTGAAATCACCAAAACAAACACGACCCTACCCAACAGGACCACACCCCTAACTTTATAGCCCCGCCCACAAATTCATGAACACATTATGAAACACAGACTCCTCCCCCCTAATGAGTGGAGACGCCCCTCACTGCTGATTGGCTATTGTGTGTTTTGGTGCTCGGTCTGTTCCATTTCAAACAGCGTTTCTCCGAAATCGCTTTCTGCTAATTTAAAGCGACAGACAACAAAACTGCAACGCGCTTATAATAAACACAAAGATATTGTGCGCTGGTGTGAACGCTAATATAGTTATCTTTATAGTTATTGGTGTGAACGAGCCTTAAAAGTGCGCTGGAGTTTTATTTGTCCGCCACTTTAAATACTTGAGCTTTTAAAGCAGGATTGATTCCCATTGGCTGTCAATGTTTTTATCGTTCAACAGCTGGAAAAAAATCGTTCTGAATGTGCCGTTATCGTTATAGTTGTGATGTGAACTTTTATTGCAATATGCAAGAATATGCAGCGTTTTTTTGCAATATGCGATAAAATGCAACATTTTTATTGCAGTATGCAAGAATATGCAACGCTTTTTATTGCAATATGCAAGAATATGCAACTTTTTTTGCAATATGCGATAAAATGCAACATTTTTACTGCAATATGCAAGAATATGCAACGTTTTTTGCAATATGCGATAAAATGCAACATTTTTATTGCAATATGCAAGAATATGCAACACTTTTTATTGCAATATGCAAGAATATGCAACGTTTTTTGCAATATGCGATAAAATGCAACATTTATATTGCAATATGCAAGAATATGCAACGCTTTTTATTGCAGTATGCAAGAATATGCAACGAGTTTTTGCAATATGCGATAAAATGCAACATTTTTATTGCAAAATGCAAGAATATGCAACGTTTATTTTTTTTTGCAACATGCAAAAATTGCCAACTTTTTTTATTCAATATGCAAGAATAAAACCTAATTCAAAGGGAAGATTATTGGCAGATATCTTTCCTTGTTTTCAGCATAAACTCACTTAATTTTGATAAACTTGGCAATAAATTAATAAAATTTTGGCAAAACAAGCTTTAAAATCTCGAGTAGTTTTGCTTGTCCTCGGAGTGAACGGGCCTGTTAAAGGAGAACTCCGGTCAATTTTAACATTGAGCTCATTTTTTTGTCAATTTGTGCTGTCAATACAGAGAACAACGACACAAATCGGTGTTGCCTACACCGTGTTATCCTCTTTTTAAAATTTGCACCGGTTGAAGTCCAAAGTAGTCGATTGTCGAGTTCACGCGCATAGGTTTAGTTACCTATGATCACGCGCGTGAACTCGACAATCGACTACTTTGGACTTCAACCGAAAACAGGATGTAAACAGGTATTTGCGCTGGCTTAAATAACATCATTTTTATCCATATCTTTCACATCTACTGCAGTCAGACTCACCCGCGTTCACTCTGAAGGAATCACTCACATGACCTGTGCAGTTGTAATGACACATCAAGGATGTTAAGAGGCTAAAAGCAGGTTTAAAACTTGCCCCATTGAAGTCAACAGGGTGCAAATTTTAAAAATAGAATAACACGGTGTAGGCAACACCGATTTTTGTCGTTGTTCTCTGTATTGACAGCACTCCAAATGTACAAAAAAATGAGCTCAATGTTAAAATTGACCGGAGTTCTCCTTTAAGAGACCGCAGACTCTCGGCCGGTCTCAGTGTTCGTACCTGAGTTCTCCCTGAACACCAGCGTTGGCGTCAGCACAGATCCAGCGATGATCACGCAGTAAAGCAGGTTCAAGCCCAGCAAGTACCGCAAAAACACAAAGTACGCCTTCACCCCAACACCAAACTGACCTGTGGATCAGATTCAGTTAACCAGTCTAACATCATCTACTCACTTGCACAGCATCAACATACTCATATAGTGATGGCAATTTCAAAAACTGCTTCATCAAGCTTCGAAACCTTTACCAATCTTTTGCTCCGAATCAAAGGTTTGGATTTACACTGTATTGACCACTAAGGGTCACAGTGGATACATACTCAACACTCACCTTCGATCTTATGAAGTGTGTGTCTCCATGGCAACAGTCCTGACAGGGCCCCGCCCACATGCTCCTTTAAGCGCCGCCTTGTGGTTTGCTGGCTCCGCCTCCACGAGTCCCAGTAGCCAATGCTGCGTCTCTGCACATTTTGCCTCTCTCTGATTGGCACAAACAAAACTGAAACACTGAAACTGACCACTAGATGGTGATGTGTTTGTGTATAATTCACTCAATCAACTACTTATAATACAACGTTTGAAGGCTCCCTAATATAGGCTAAGATATTTCTGTATTTATGCTGTATGCTTCAACTTTTAACTGGGAGTACTGAACTATTACATTAACCACAATTCATTTTGTGATTTCAGAAGTTTGAAGAACCGTGTGCTTCAGTTCATTAAAACACCTTTTACTTGCTAAAAAAGTTCTAAACTATCAATCAGACGACAGATTGTGCGCAACAGGTTTTTCAGGCAGTTTCGATCATGTTGATCATTTAGAGGCCTTTGAAATTTGCGTATCAAATATAATACAGTAGGCTTTATGTTAAAGTCCCCCCGTAGTCAATCATCTTATCCGTTAAAACTCATCTTTGATCACCAAAATTACATATTTAAACGTTTTTTCCTTGAAAAAACTATCTTCATGTCTTAAAATATCTTGAATGTAACTCGACACCCTTGCCTCATTTAGTATGTGCGGTTCTATGAATATGCAAATTAGCCCCGCCTCCACTCCCTCACTCAGCTCAGAGATCCACTGGTTGACGATCACACGTTGATCTGATTGGTTACAAGGTAGTTTGTGACCAGTTTTCACCACAGGGGGACTTTAATTCATTTAAATCATTTTAAGTCATCCTGCACCTGCTTTGGAAGTTTGCTGGCGCCCCCTAGTGGAGCCCGGCCTCTGTTTGAGAACCACTGCGTTAGAATACTACAAATGAGCAACTAGCACAACTAAAACTATGAACTGAACTCTGTTAACTATAGACCCGATATAGTCCGGTTATGAGTAACACACTTCTAGCCAAAATAACCTTGAATGTCGTTTTTGCCAAAATAACTTGCGAGATGATAAACAGATAAACAAGATGAATGTAAACAGTTATTACAAGGTGTTTGGTTTCATTTCCTCACTCATTTCATTTCTTTGTGATCTAATTGATGACTAGTCTATTCTTGGGCGATGGTTTAGACGTCTGTTACATTTTCACTGACAGCCCAAATTTTGCCTTGTTTTAGCCTAGACGTCTGGGCGAGTTTGGACGCTATTAGACGTCTTTAAAACGCAAAATTGTTTGCAGGGAAGCCTCTCACACTCACTTGATGTCTCTCTTGCCCTGCAGACAGACAGGTAGAGCTCTGAGCGGGACACTGGGGTTCCAGGAGACTCTGTCCGTGTCGGGATCATGTGTGACGGGGTCTGCGTGAGGTCGTCGATGAGCCTGTGAGCTCGGCAACAGCCCGAATATCTCAGTCTGATAGTATTCACACGAGTCGCTGGACACATCCGAGCAGCAGCTGTCATCTGTGCGGACAGACATCATTCATATCATCATATGATCGTTGAAAAAAACAAAAACAGTTTTTCACTGAGAAATTGCTAGTAAATTTCACAAAAAATAACAAAGAAATGGCAAGTAACACTGAGTTAAAAGTGAAAGACTGAAATAGTATTTTCTTGTAAAACACTACAATAATCTTTGTTTTATTTACAACATTGGAAAAATATTTTTTAAATTGCAATGAAATAAATGCTTAATTTTTTTGTCTTGTCTTTTTATTGCAATATGCACAAATTTGCAACGGTTTTTTATTGCAATATGCAAGAATAAGCAACATTTTTTATTGCAATATGCAAAAATATGCAACGTTTTTATTGCAATATGCAAAAATTTGCAACTCTTTTTTATTGCAGTATGCAAGAATAAGCAACATTTTTTATTGTAATATGCAATGCTTTTTATTGCAATATGCAAGAATATGCACATTTTTTTATTGCAATATGCAAGAATATGCTATGTTTAACACTATTGCAATATGCAAGAATATGCTATGTTCTTTTATTGCAATATGCAAGAATATGCAATGTTTAATGCTTTTTATTGCAATATGCAAGAATATGTAACATTTTTATTGCAATATGCAAGAAATGGCACCTTTTAAAAAATTCAATATGCAAGAATATTACAAAATAAAAAAATAATAATCCAAAGGGAAAGCAAGATTATTGTCAGATATCTTCCCTTGTTTTAAGCATAAACTCACTTAATTTTGATAAACTTTTCAGTAAACAAGCCCTAAAATCTCAAGTAGTTTTGCTTGTCAAGTAAATGTCTCTTGATTTATTAATGTTCAGATATTTGTGCTGGAAAACAAGAATCGTTTTTGCAGTGAACTTTGAAAAAACAATTTTTTTACAGTGCACATGCGTTCAGACACATGAAGAACACTAAAAATCCTGTATTCTAATACTTTATGGAAGTTTTTTGTGTTTTAAAAACTGTTTTGGTGTCGTCTGGCTTTTAAAGCGAGTATAGAGGCGTGATGCAAACAAACCTCAGAAGAAGGAAGTCAAGTCTTTGTTGAAACTCTAAATTATCGGAGGAAACTGATGTGCATAAATGATTCAAACAAAAAGCCATGGTGTGATATATGATGTCCCTTGATCAATGATACTGTCACACACACACACACACACACACACACCTGATAGGAGTC
Organism: Squalius cephalus; assembly: GCF_949319135.1. NCBI lineage: Eukaryota > Metazoa > Chordata > Actinopteri > Cypriniformes > Leuciscidae > Squalius > Squalius cephalus. Next base: position 32,665,437 of record NC_137143.1, on the reverse strand, counting down.
TGTGGAAGTTTGCTATCCGGTCTTCTCTTTCCATCATCATCCGTCAGTGTCGAGGCCCTTCACACACACTCATAGACTCGTATGAGCAGAAGACGGAAGACCTCGAGCGTGGAGCGCTTCTCTTCTCAGTGTGGTCTAATAAGAGTTTGCACAGGAAGTCATGTGATGAACGAGTGGGTGTCGTGGAATCTTGAGTGACAGAGTTTCAGATCTCGGCCAGGTCACTACAGACGTTTGATGTGTTTCCGTCACTTGCACTTTAGTTTGAGTGCTCTCTGACCAACACATTTAGCTGACTTTTTTCAGTTGTTCATGATTAGAATTTTAAAACAAACAATTTATAGAGATTACGCTTACAAAAAGATGAGCCGTTTGGGTGGTTGCTAAGTGTTCACCAGGGTGTTGCTAGAGTATTCTGGGTGGTTGCTAGGGTGTTCAGGCTGGTTTCTAGGCAGTTGTGAGGGTGTTCTGGTTGGTAGGTGATTGTTATGCAGTTGCTAGGGTCTTCTGGATGGTTGCTATGGTGTTCTGGAAGGTTGCTAGGTGGTAGCTAGGGTGTTGTGGGTTGTTTCTAGGTTGTTGCTGGGCAGTTGCTGAAGCGTTCTAAATGGTTGCTCGGCAGTTTCTATGGAACTCTTGAGTGGTTGCTAGCGTGTTCTGGGTGGTTGCTAGGCAGTTTCTATGGTACTTTGAGTGGTTGCTAAGCAGTTGCTAGGTTCTGAAAGGATGCTAGGGTGTTGCTAGTCGGTTTGTTTTGATGCTCTGCATGGTTACTAGGTGGTAGCTAAGGTGCTCTGGGTGGTTTCTAGGTGGTTGCTAGGCGTGGTACCTTGAGTGGTTACTAAGCAGTTGCTAGGTGGTTGCTAGAGTATTAGGCAGTTGCCAGGTGATTGTTATGCAGTCGCTAGGGTCTTCTGGATGGTTGCTCTCGTGCTGCTAGGTGATTGCTAGGCAGTTCCTATGGTGTTCTGAAAGGTTGCTAGGTGGTAATTAGGGTGTTCTGGGTGGTTTCTAGGAGTTTGCTAGGGTGTTGCGAGGAAGTTCCTAAAGTGTTCTGGGTGGTTGCTTGGAAGTTTCTATGGTACTGTGAGTGATTGCTAGGTGGTTGCTAGGGTGTTCTGGATGGTTGCTAAGCAGTTTCTATGGTACTCTAAGTGGTTGTGAGCTTGTTCTGATTGGTTGCTACGGTGTTGCTAGTCGTTGTTTTGGTGTTCTGGATGGTTACTAGGGGGTAGCTAGGGTGTTCTGGATGGTTTCTAGGTGGTTGCTAGGCATAGTACCTTGAGTGGTTGCTAAGAGGTTGCTAGGGTGTTAGGCAGTTGTTAAGGTACTCTGAGTGGTTTCTAGGCTGTTTCTATGGTGTTCTGTGTGGTTGCTTGGTGGTTGCTAGGCATAGTACCTTGAGTGGTTGCTAAGAGGTTGCTAGGGTGTTAGGCAGTTGTTAAGGTACTCTGAGTGGTTTTTAGGCTGTTTCTAGAGTGTTCTGTGTGGTTGCTAGGTGGTTTCTAGGCATAGTACCTTGAGTGGTTGCTAAGAGGTTGCTAGGGTGTTAGGCAGTTGTTAAGGTACTCTGAGTGGTTTTTAAGCTGTTTCTAGGGTGTTCTGTGTGGTTTCTAGGATGGTTGCTAGGCATAGTACCTTGAGTGGTTGCTAAGAGTTTGCTAGGGTGTTAGGCAGTTGTTAAGGTACTCTGGGTGGTTTTTAGGCTGTTTCTAGGGTGTTCTGT
>NC_137143.1:32621211-32648711 GCF_949319135.1 Squalius cephalus | reverse complement strand
GGATATTGAGTAAAGATCATGTTCCATGAAGATATTTAGTAAATTTCCTACCGTAAATACATAAAACATGTATTTCTGTGAGTGAATGCAGCACAATCGTGGACATAAATGAACAACTTTAAAGGAGATTTTCTCAATGTTTTGATTTTTTTTGCACCCTCAGATTCCAGATTTACAAATATTGTCCTATCCTAACAAACCATACATCAATGGAAAGCTTATTTATTCATATTTATTTCAGATGATGTATAAATCTCAATTTCAAAAAATTGACCCATGCGACTGGTTTTGTGGTCCAGGGTCACATATATGTGAATGGGCCTCTAGGTGGCGCTATAATAAGCAGCTGTGTGTTGTCTGTCAGGCGGTGAGACACGGCTGGTACGGCTGGCTGTCGTTCCTGTCCTCGCTCCAGTTGTGGCAGACGGCTCTGAAGTGTGTCGGCGGTCACTTCGGGACGGGCGTTCTGTCGTATTTCCTCTTCCTCCGAACGCTCCTCTTCTTCAACGTCTTCCTGTTCCTGGTCACCGGTTTGTTTCTGGTGGTTCCTCAGGCCGTTGTGGCTCCGGATCCGGGCCGGAACACCAGCGCCACGAGCTTATGGGGGCTGGAGGTGCTGACGGGCTCCGTGAGTTCAGAAACACACACACACACACACACACTTATACACTCTTTGATATTCACAAATGTAGAACTTTAACTTCGTTATGCAATGTGGAGCAAATATTAAAGGTCAAAAGATTGGATTAAGATTTATGAAAGAGTCTCTTCTGCTCATCAAGGCTGCATTTATTTGATCAAAAATACTGTAAATATTATGAAATATTATTCTAATGTAAATCATCTGTTCTCTATGTGAATATACAGTAAAGTGTAATTTATTCCTGTGATCAAAGCTGAATGTTCAGCATCATTACTCCAGTCTTCAGTGTCACATGATCCTTCACAAATCACTCTAATATGAGGATCTGATGATCAAGAAACATTTATGAAAACAGTGACAAATTTGACTTTTCAGGATTCTTTGATGAATAGAAAGTTCAAAAGTGCTGCATTTATTTGAAATATAATCTTTTGTTACATTATAAATAAAGTTCTTTTGATCAATTCAATGCGTCCTTGATAAATAAAAGTATTATATATATATATATCTTACTGACCCCAAACTGTTCAGTGGTTGTGAATCACAGTCTCCACAAATGCTCTGCCATCAAAATAAAGGCAAAATGGCTGAAATATAGCTTATAATACCTTTAAATAAATAAATAATTAAAATAGTTATTCGAATTGGCCACAATTCAGATTGATTTATAAATCAGGTCATGAAAAGTTTGCATGAAATCAAAATTGACCCTATTTATTTTTGTATTTTATTTTGGTGTCATCTGAGTATTCTTTATTCAAAATGTCATAACTCGACGTCTTTGATAAAGGCCAAACATGTTGCAGTTCAGCCAATCGTTTAAGTACATTTTGCAGATCGTTCCAGAATGTGTGATAGAGATCTAGTACAATAAATATTTGTATAAGTTAAGAGATTTGAAATATATGAAGGCAGTTTCCCTAAAAGTGCCTTAATGCCTTTATTGCTGTAAGTGCGAGGCTTCATGATCTGTGTGTGTGTGTGTGTGTGTCAGGGTTATTTCTCAGACTCTCTGCTGTATTACGGATACTACAGTCATCAAACACTACAATCGAAACACAGTTGCTCTAAGTCTATGAACGGGACGTCGTGTGGACTGTCCTACAACATGCCTCTGGTTTACTTCTTCACCATCGGCGCTGCGTTCTTCATCACCTGCATCATCCTCGTCTACACGTGAGTCTCTCCTGACAACATCACGTTTACATTTCAATTCAGGAGAACAAGTCGGCATGAAGCGGAAGTTGCGCTGGTCTGTTCTTCCCTATAGTGCCGTATATCAGAGTAAAACACTTCTGGAGCAAGAACACATGTGGGCGGGGCTTGATTGTGTCTGTGGGGAGTTGATTGGCTGGTTGGATGGTTGTGGTTTGCTATTGGCTGATCTCCTGTGAGTGACAGGTTGCCCTGCCCACGTCATCAGAGAAGAGATGCTGCAAGAGGAACTTATTCTGATTCAACATTATTAAAACTATAATGATGATGTGCACCTGTAAATCATTTACAATAAACACTGCAAAGACTTAAACTTTGAAAAAAAGTGCAGGAAATGCATGAACTGTACAGTAGATTGTGTGTCAAATGCATTAACGCAATGTAAATATACACTAACAGCCATAAGTTTGGAATAATTACGATTTAATGTTCACTAAGGATTAATTTAATTATTCAAAAATACAGGAAAAATGTGAAATATTATTCCAGTGTAAATCATCAGTTTTCTATGTGAATATACAGTAAAGTGTAATTTATTCCTGTGATCAAAGCTGAATGTTCAGCATCATTACTCCAGTCTTCAGTCATGGTTTACACACAAATATAAAGCAACAAAAACTCCTTTATAACTGTTTTCAACTTCAAATAAGAATCAATATTAATAATTGAGCACCAAAAAAAATTCATAATTATAATTGAGCATCAAATCCTCATATTAGAGTGATTTGTGAAGGATCATGTGACACTGAAGACTGGAGTAATGATGCTGAACATTCAGCTTTGATCACAGGAATAAATTACACTTTACTGTATATTCACATAGAAAACTGATGATTTACACTGGAATAATATTTCACATTTTTACTGTATTTTTGATAAAACATAAAAACATTAAAAAAAATCTTAATTATTCCAAACTTTTGGCTGTAGTGTATGCAAATGCAAATGTTTTTACATTCCTGAATGACAACAAAATCAGGTTGTGTTTACAGTAATAGTGTTTAATACAGTAATACAGTGTTTAATACAGTAATACAGTGTTTAATACAGTAATCGTCTCTGAGTTCGCCCACACTGATTGTCCGTGTGTGTGTTTTCCAGCATGTCCAAGTCCTTCGGTCGGAGTTTCCGCATTGATAAATCTAAAGGCCTGTTGGCCATAAAGGTGTTCAGCTCGTGGGACTTTAAAGTCAGCAAGAAAAGCTCCGTCAGACTCCAGCGAGCGAACATCGGCACACAGCTCAAGGTCAGAACACACACACACACACGCTCACACACATCACATACACGCACACACACACACACACACACACACACACATACTGTACACACACACACACACACACATACTGTACACACACACACACACACACACACACGTATGGCACACTTCAGCTCTGTTATCTAGTGATTTATTATTAAGTGATTAATAATTCTGTATTATACATTTTTAAGGCCAGACGAGTAATTTGTTGAGGTAAGTTTGTAAAGAAAGACACGCCTGCGCACACATATCAAACGCGCATATCTATAGACTAAACACGTGATACGCATGTTCATGCCTTCAGCGTTTACACAGGTTTGCGATTTTAAAGCTTGTGCAGAGATAAAAAAAAAGTTAAATGACTAATGATCTCTGCAACGGAAGTGAATCAATCAAAACTCACTTTATCTGGACAATAACTTTATTCTAGATCTGCTGTAAAGCCTAAACACTCTCTGTTACTGTAATCTCCTGTTATCACTGTAAAGCTGCTGTGAAACACTCGATATTGTTAAAGTGCTGTATAAATGAGGGAGACTTGACTAATCTGTGTGTGTGTGTGTGTGTGTGTGTGTGTGTGTGTGTGTGTGTGTGTGTGTGTGTGTGTGTGTGTGTGTGTGCAGGAGCTGGTGGCAGAAGTCAACCGTGAGGAGCTGAAGTTCTCCGCTCTCCAGCGTTTGTTCCGGGTCTTCATCCACATGCTGGCGTGGCTCATGTGTTTGGGAAGTACGCTAGCGTGTGTTCTGGCCGTCTTCTACTTCTCTGAACACATGCACAAGGTACCAGATACACACACACATGCACAAGGTACCAGATACACACACACACATGCACAAGGTACCAGATACACACACACACATGCACAAGGTACCAGATACACACACACACATGCACAAGGTACCAGATACACACACACATGCACAAGGTACCAGATACACACATACACACACACACACATGCACAAGGTACCAGATACACACACACACACATGCACAAGGTACCAGATACACACACACACATGCACAAGGTACCAGATACACACATGCACAAGGTACCAGATACACACACACACACATGCACAAGGTACCAGATACACACACACACATGCACAAGGTACCAGATACACACATGCACAAGGTACCAGATACACACACACACATGCACAAGGTACCAGATACACACACACACACACACACATGCACAAGGTACCAGATACACACACACACATGCACAAGGTACCAGATACACACATACACAAGGTACCAGATACACACACACACATGCACAAGGTACCAGATACACACACACACATGCACAAGGTACCAGATACACACATGCACAAGGTACCAGATACACACACACACACACACATGCACAAGGTACCAGATACACACACACACATGCACAAGGTACCAGATACACACACACACATGCACAAGGTACCAGATACACACATGCACAAGGTACCAGATACACACACACACACACACACACACATGCACAAGGTACCAGATACACACACACACATGCACAAGGTACCAGATACACACACACACGTATTTTGTTATAATACATAATCTACATAAGTTATGTTTATATAATTTATTTTACATGGGTGTATTTTAACAGTGTTGCTCAATAAAACCCATATGATATTTGAACCCATTTTTATTGCTTATGTTATATTTTAAGTCATTTTAAAGGCTGTTATTCACTAGGATCTATTTTTATTACCACAGATTTTTATCTAATTACTCGATTCATCGGTAGAATACTCGATTACTAAAATAATGGACATCTGCATGCGTGTGCTCGAGCGGAGACACCAGCTCAAGCTGAGATGTTTGTGATTGCAGAAAGACGTTGAATCTCGCTCTCGAACGAGCTCGTCTGACGGTGTGATGCTGAAGGAGGCGAGTCTGCTGGCCCTTCCCGTTCTCGTGTCCTGCATTCATCTGATCCTGCCGGGATTCTTCAACGCCGTGGCCTGGATGGAGGAGTACGATTCTCCCAGCGTGCTCAACTACGTCTCCATCAGCAGGTGGAGTTACCGCAGAGCTCAACACACACTTCAACACACACACTTCAACACACACTTTCACTCGGACCTTCCCAAAGCATTCCTATACCCCTTCCAGAAGCTTAAGATCAAGTGATCATAACCTCCTTCTAGTCCCACACTCACGACTCGGACGGAGAGGGGATCGAGCGTTTTCTGAGCGTTTTCCGAGCGTTTTCCGAGCTTTTTCCAAGGTTTTTTTGTGCGTTTTCAGTTGTGTTATCTGTTGCGTTTTCCGAGCTTTTTCCGAGGTTTTTCTGTGCGTTTTCTGTTGCGTTTTCCGAGCTTTTTCCAAGGTTTTTTTGTGCGTTTTCAGTTGTGTTATCTGTTGCGTTTTCCGAGCTTTTTCCGAGGTTTTTCTGTGCGTTTTCTGTTGCGTTTTCCGAGCTTTTTCCAGGGTTTTTCTGTTGCGTTTTCTGTTGCGTTTTCCAAGCTTTTTCCGAGGTTTTTCTGTGCGTTTTCTGTTGCGTTTTCCGAGCTTTTTCCGAGGTTTTTCTGTGCGTTTTCTGTTGCGTTTTCCAAGCTTTTTCCGAGGTTTTTCTGTGCGTTTTCTGTTGCGTTTTCTGATCGTTCTGTGCGTTATCTGTGCGTTTTCCGAGGTTTTTCTGTGCGTTTTCTGTTGCGTTTTCCGAGATTTTTCTGTTGCGTTTTCTGATCGTTCTGTGCGTTTTCCGAGATTTTTCCGAGGTTTTTCTGTTGCGTTTTCTGATCGTTCTGTGCGTTTTCCGAGCTTTTCCCAAGGTTTTTCTGTGCGTTTTCTGTGCATTTTCTGTGCGTTTTCTCAGTGTTTTCTGAGCGTTTTGTGCGTTTGCATTTTGTATTAAATTAAATTAAATTATTTTCCCAAACAACATATGATCATGAAGGAAGTAGCTGATATTTTGCTTTCTTTCCTTCTTTCTTTCCTTCTTTCTTTCTTTTTTCTTTCATTCTTTCTTTCTTTCTTTCTTTCTTTGTTTTTCTCTTTCTTTCCTCTTTCCTCTTTCCTCCCTCTCCTGTATTAATTTAGAAATTATGTATTCAAAATACTTGCATTGTGGAGTCAAGTAAGTTTATGTAGTGCGATGACATGAAAGCTTTTGACTCTATAAAAAGGGAATCTAACAATCTCAGATCTTACTGTGTGTCTGTTACATGTTTTCATATAAAACAGTTTCTACATGGAGATTTGAAAGGCTTTCACCAGGAAGCTTCTGTTGCACTGATTCACTTCATGTGTTGTTAAATGCTTTTCTTATATTTCCTCATGTGTGGTGTGTGTCGCAGGAACCTGTTGTTGAAAGTGAGTGTGTTGGGAGTGCTGTGCCATCATTGGCTGGGTCGCGTGGCATCAGAACCCGAGAAGCTGGGCTTACAGGTGAGGTTTCAACTAAAAACGTTAAACTTCTTATGTGTTTTGACCATTCATTTACACGACAATGGTGTTCTTGGTGCCTGAAGTTTTGAGAACGGTCTCCGTGTAAACAACAAAAACGTGAATCTCTGAAGACGTTTTTAGTCGTTTTCGCGGATCTGTGTGAATGGGGATCGTTTTGACATGCGTTTCTCATGCGTTTATGAGCGCCTCCTGCTGGACCTCTTTGTGAACAGCATAATTTTATGGGGTCTTACAAACCTGTATTAACACTAGTGTGGGATTCTTCTACAATATTCACTCATGACAGTAAATAGGGCATTCTGAGTCAATCCACTGCAGTATTTCCTCTCTCAGTCAGTAGAAAATGTGTTTTACACCCAGTCATGCTGAAAAAAATAATAATACCGCCATATACCTTGAAACCAGTATAATTTTGAAAAATACCTTGATATTTTTTGTTCATACCGCCCAGCACGAGTGCGTTTATCCCCGTATCCGCTGATGGTTTTGATGGTGGTTTTGATTGTGGTTTTTGGTTTTGATGATGGTTTTGATGATGGTTTTGATGGTGGTTTTGATGGTGGTTTTGATGGTGGTTTTGATGGTGGTTTTTGGTTTTGATGATGGTTTTGATGATGGTTTTGATGGTGGTTTTTGGTTTTGATGGTGGTTTTTGGTTTTGATGATGGTTTTGATGGTTGTTTTGATGGTGGTTTTTGGTTTTGATGGTGGTTTTTGGTTTTGATGATGGTTTTGATAGTGGTTTTTGGTTTTGATGGTGGTTTTGATGGTTGTTTTGATGGTGGTTTTTGGTTTTGATGGTGGTTTTGATGGTGGTTTTTGGTTTTGATGATGGTTTTGATGGTGGTTTTTGGTTTTGATGATGGTTTTGATGGTTGTTTTGATGGTGGTTTTTGGTTTTGATGGTGGTTTTTGGTTTTGATGATGGTTTTGATAGTGGTTTTTGGGTTTGATGGTGGTTTTGATGGTTGTTTTGATGGTGGTTTTTGGTTTTGATGATGGTTTTGATGGTGGTTTTTGGTTTTGATGATGGTTTTGATGGTGGTTTTTGGTTTTGATGGTGGTTTTGATGGTGGTTTTTGGTTTTGATGATGGTTTTGATGGTGGTTTTTGGTTTTGATGGTGGTTTTGATGGTGGTTTTTTGTTTTGATGATGGTTTTGATGGTGGTTTTTGGTTTTGATGGTGGTTTTGATGGTGGTTTTGATGGTGGTTTTTGGTTTTGATGGTGGTTTTTTGTTTTGATGATGGTTTTGATGGTGGTTTTTGGTTTTGATGGTGGTTTTTGGTTTTGATGATGGTTTTGATGATGGTTTTGATGGTGGTTTTGATGGTGGTTTTAATGGTGGTTTTTGTTTTTTAATGGTGGTTTTTGGTTTTGATGATGGTTTTGATGATGGTTTTTGGTTTTGATGATGGTTTTGATGATGGTTTTGATGGTGGTTTTTGGTTTTGATGGTGGTTTTTGGTTTTGATGATGGTTTTGATGGTTGTTTTGATGGTGGTTTTTGGTTTTGATGGTGGTTTTGATGATGGTTTTGATGATGGTTTTGATGGTGGTTTTTGGTTTTGATGATGGTTTTTGGTTTTGATGATGGTTTTGATGGTTGTTTTGATGGTGGTTTTTGGTTTTGATGGTGGTTTTTGGTTTTGATGATGGTTTTGATAGTGGTTTTTGGTTTTGATGGTGGTTTTGATGGTTGTTTTGATGGTGGTTTTTGGTTTTGATGATGGTTTTGATAGTGGTTTTTGGTTTTGATGGTGGTTTTGATGGTTGTTTTGATGGTGGTTTTTGGTTTTGATGATGGTTTTGATGGTGGTTTTGATGGTGGTTTTGCTGTTGCAGTGCTGGGAGAGTTTCGTCGGTCAGGAACTGTACCGTTTCCTCCTGATGGACTTCATCTTCATGTTGCTGGACACTTTCTTTGGAGAGTTTCTGTGGAGGTGAGCAGCTGATGATGTACAGTATGAGCTCAGGATTGTTGCTGTTAATAATTAAAACATGTACTTGGACTGAAATCATTTTTGTTGTGTGTTTCTCTCTGTCAGGTTGTTTTCTCAGAAAGCTCTGAAGAGGAAGAGGAAACCCGTGTTTGATATCGCCAGGAACGTTCTGGAGCTCATCTATGGACAAACTCTGGCCTGGTAAACACCCATCATTACCTGACTGTGACGTGATTGTTGCTCAGTGATGTGATATAACAGCACCTGTGTGTGTGTGTGTGTGTGTGTGTGTGTGTGTGTGTAGGTTGGGCGTGTTGTTCTCTCCTCTCCTGCCTGTGGTTCAGATTATTAAACTGCTGTTTCTCTTCTACATGAAGAAGGTTTGTTTGTCTGCTCACAATCATCAACATCATTTATTGTGTTTGTTTAGAGAAATAACCTGCAGGAATTTTTTTTTTAACAATGACTCAGAGGAATCATTTGCAAACCAATTCACTAGAATGATTCGTATGAATAATCTGCGAACCGATTCACGAGAATGATTCGGACTCGTCTGTGATTGTGGTGTGTGTGTCGCAGGTCAGTCTGATGATGAACTGTCAGGCGTCGGGGAAGCCGTGGCGCGCCTCTCAGATGACCACCATCTTCATCACACTCCTGTGCTTCCCGTCGTTCCTGGGCGCCTCCGTGTGTGTGACCTACACCATGTGGACGTAAGTGTGTGTGTGAGTGTGTGTGACCTACACCATGTGGACGTAAGTGTGTGTGTGAGTGTGTGAGACCTACACCATGTGGACGTAAGTGTGTGTGTGAGTGTGTGAGACCTACACCATGTGGACGTAAGTGTGTGTGTGAGTGTGTGAGACCTACACCATGTGGACGTAAGTGTGTGTGTGACTGTGTGAGACCTACACCATGTGGACGTGAGTGTGTGTGTGAGTGTGTGAGACCTACACCATGTGGACGTAAGTGTGTGTGTGTGACTGTGTGAGACCTACACCATGTGGACGTAAGTGTGTGTGTGAGTGTGTGAGACCTACACCATGTGGACGTAAGTGTGTGTGTGAGTGTGTGTGACCTACACCATGTGGACGTAAGTGTGTGTGTGAGTGTGTGAGACCTACACCATGTGGACGTGAGTGTGTGTGTGAGTGTGTGAGACCTACACCATGTGGACGTGAGTGTGTGTGTGAGTGTGTGAGACCTACACCATGTGGACGTGAGTGTGTGTGTGAGTGTGTGAGACCTACACCATGTGGACGTAAGTGTGTGTGTGTGAGACCTACACCATGTGGACGTAAGTGTGTGTGTGTGAGACCTACACCATGTGGACGTAAGTGTGTGTGTGAGTGTGTGAGACCTACACCATGTGGACGTAAGTGTGTGTGTGAGTGTGTGAGACCTACACCATGTGGACGTGAGTGTGTGTGTGAGTGTGTGAGACCTACACCATGTGGACGTGAGTGTGTGAGACCTACACCATGTGGACGTGAGTGTGTGAGACCTACACCATGTGGACGTGAGTGTGTGTGTGAGTGTGTGAGACCTACACCATGTGGACGTGAGTGTGTGTGTGAGTGTGTGAGACCTACACCATGTGGACGTAAGTGTGTGTGTGAGTGTGTGAGACCTACACTATGTGGACGTAAGTGTGTGTGTGAGTGTGTGAGACCTACACCATGTGGACGTGAGTGTGTGTGTGAGTGTGTGTGACCTACACCATGTGGACGTGAGTGTGTGTGTGAGTGTGTGAGACCTACACCATGTGGACGTAAGTGTGTGTGTGTGAGACCTACACCATGTGGACGTGAGTGTGTGTGTGAGTGTGTGAGACCTACACCATGTGGACGTGAGTGTGTGTGTGAGTGTGTGAGACCTACACCATGTGGACGTAAGTGTGAGTGTGTGAGACCTACACCATGTGGACGTGAGTGTGTGTGTGAGTGTGTGAGACCTACACCATGTGGACGTAAGTGTGTGTGTGTGAGACCTACACCATGTGGACGTAAGTGTGTGTGTGAGTGTGTGTGACCTACACTATGTGGACGTGAGTGTGTGTGTGAGTGTGTGAGACCTACACCATGTGGACGTAAGTGTGTGTGTGAGTGTGTGTGACCTACACCATGTGGACGTGAGTGTGTGTGTGAGTGTGTGAGACCTACACCATGTGGACGTGTGAGTGTGTGTGACCTACACCATGTGGACGTGAGTGTGTGTGTGAGTGTGTGTGACCTACACCATGTGGACGTGAGTGTGTGTGTGAGTGTGTGAGACCTACACCATGTGGACGTGAGTGTGTGTGTGAGTGTGTGAGACCTACACCATGTGGACGTAAGTGTGTGTGTGAGTGTGTGTGACCTACACCATGTGGACGTGAGTGTGTGTGTGTGAGTGTGTGAGACCTACACCATGTGGACGTAAGTGTGTGTGTGAGTGTGTGTGTGAGTGTGTGTGTGTGTGAGACCTACACCATGTGGACGTAAGTGTGTGTGTGAGTGTGTGAGACCTACACCATGTGGACGTGAGTGTGTGTGTGTGAGTGTGTGAGACCTACACCATGTGGACGTAAGTGTGTGTGTGAGTGTGTGTGACCTACACCATGTGGACGTGAGTGTGTGTGTGAGTGTGTGAGACCTACACCATGTGGACGTGTGAGTGTGTGAGACCTACACCATGTGGACGTGAGTGTGTGTGTGAGTGTGTGTGACCTACACCATGTGGACGTGAGTGTGTGTGTGAGTGTGTGAGACCTACACCATGTGGACGTGAGTGTGTGTGTGAGTGTGTGAGACCTACACCATGTGGACGTAAGTGTGTGTGTGTGAGACCTACACCATGTGGACGTAAGTGTGTGTGTGAGTGTGTGAGACCTACACCATGTGGACGTGAGTGTGTGAGTGTGTGAGACCTACACCATGTGGACGTAAGTGTGTGTGTGTGAGACCTACACCATGTGGACGTAAGTGTGTGTGTGAGTGTGTGAGACCTACACCATGTGGACGTGAGTGTGTGTGTGAGTGTGTGAGACCTACACCATGTGGACGTAAGTGTGTGTGTGTGAGACCTACACCATGTGGACGTAAGTGTGTGTGTGAGTGTGTGAGACCTACACCATGTGGACGTGAGTGTGTGTGTGAGTGTGTGAGACCTACACCATGTGGACGTAAGTGTGTGTGTGTGAGACCTACACCATGTGGACGTAAGTGTGTGTGTGTGAGACCTACACCATGTGGACGTGAGTGTGTGTGTGAGTGTGTGAGACCTACACCATGTGGACGTGAGTGTGTGTGTGAGTGTGTGAGACCTACACCATGTGGACGTGAGTGTGTGTGTGAGTGTGTGAGACCTACACCATGTGGACGTAAGTGTGTGTGTGTGAGACCTACACCATGTGGACGTAAGTGTGTGTGTGTGAGACCTACACCATGTGGACGTGAGTGTGTGTGTGAGTGTGTGAGACCTACACCATGTGGACGTGAGTGTGTGTGTGAGTGTGTGAGACCTACACCATGTGGACGTGAGTGTGTGTGTGAGTGTGTGAGACCTACACCATGTGGACGTGAGTGTGTGTGTGAGTGTGTGAGACCTACACCATGTGGACGTGAGTGTGTGTGTGAGTGTGTGAGACCTACACCATGTGGACGTGAGTGTGTGTGTGAGTGTGTGAGACCTACACCATGTGGACGTGAGTGTGTGTGTGAGTGTGTGAGACCTACACCATGTGGACGTGAGTGTGTGTGTGAGTGTGTGAGACCTACACCATGTGGACGTGAGTGTGTGTGTGTGACCTACACCATGTGGACGTAAGTGTGTGTGTGAGTGTGTTCACCATCGCGTATTGCTTCTCATGGGGAAACTGATTTGCATGGTGATTCATCATGATAGAAGAATATGTGGGTGTGGGTGTGAGAGTGTGTGTGTGTGTGACAATCTATATTGTTAAAAGCGCTGTATAAATGAAGGTGATTTGACTTGACAAATACCGTGAAACCGGTTTAATTTAGAAAAGTACCATGATATGGACTTGTGCTCATGCTGCCCAGCACTGAAATGAATGGAGTTTAGGGCTGTATTCACACACACACACACACACACACACACGCTGCTTCTGTCCCAGGATGAAGCCGTCGGCCGGCTGCGGCCCGTTTCGGGGTCTGAAGACCATGTTCCAGGCCGGGAAGCTGTGGGTCCAGAAGCTGGCGGCGGACAATCCCAATCTGTCCTGGCTGGCCTCGGCTCACGCGTACCTGGTGGAAAACCCACTCTTCCTGTTCCTGTGCGCCGCCATCTTCCTGTGAGTCTGCTTTCAAATCAACTTTTCACTCACCGGACAATTTGGCTACTAAATTTTTAAAGGGGTCATCGGTTGCAAAATTCACTTTTATATGGTGCTTGCATATAAATGTTGCAGTATGATGACACAACCACTATACAATGAAGAAAATACATTCACTCCTTTTTTTTTTTTAATCCTCAAAAAGTCTAAACACTCTCAATAATCAAGCCGTTTGGATTTTCTGAGCAATATGATGTCATAATGCTCATGCTCCGCCCACGACTGCGACTGTCCCGTATTAGCATATTTCCGCCCTCAGCCATTTGAATACTGTCCACCAAGGCATCACTTTATGTGTCTTGAGCAGTTGCTCATTATCATTTAGAGACATGCATCTCATTATCATTTAAAGAGACATGCATCTCATTATCATTTAAAGAGACATGCACCTCGTTATCATTTAAAGAGACATGCACCTCGTTATCATTTAAAGAGACATGCACCTCGTTATCATTTAAAGAGACATGCACCTCATTATCATTTAAAGAGACATGCACCTCGTTATCATTTAAAGAGACATGCACCTCGTTATCATTTAAAGAGACATGCACCTCATTATCATTTAAAGAGACATGCACCTCATTATCATTTAAAGAGACATGTACCTCGTTATCATTTAAAGAGACATGCACCTCGTTATCATTTAAAGAGACATGCACCTCGTTATCATTTAAAGAGACATGCACCTCGTTATCATTTAAAGAGACATGCACCTCGTTATCATTTAAAGAGACATGCACCTCGTTATCATTTAAAGAGACATGCACCTCGTTATCATTTAAAGAGACATGAACCTCGTTATCATTTAAAGAGACATGCACCTCATTATCATTTAAAGAGACATGCACCTCATTATCATTTAAAGAGACATGCACCTCGTTATCATTTAAAGAGACATGCACCTCGTTATCATTTAAGGAGACATGCACCTCGTTATCATTTAAGGAGACATGCACCTCGTTATCATTTAAGGAGACATGCACCTCGTTATCATTTAAGGAGACATGCACCTCATTATCATTTAAAGAGACATGCACCTCATTATCATTTAAGGAGACATGCACCTCATTATCATTTAAGGAGACATGCACCTCGTTATCATTTAAGGAGACATGCACCTCGTTATCATTTAAGGAGACATGCACCTCATTATCATTTAAAGAGACATGCACCTCATTATCATTTAAGGAGACATGCACCTCATTATCATTTAAAGAGACATGCACCTCGTTATCATTTAAAGAGACATGCACTGAAACGGGTCGCTGTGAACAGAGCTGTTTTTGAGGAGGTAAAAAGGGTGTTGTTTTATACAACCATTGAGGATTTTTTAACAAAAGTATGTTACAAACTTTACATGAAGACCCTATAGAATCATACCAACTTGTGGAAAATGGGCATCCGATGACCCCTTTAAGTTACCGGTCATTTCAGAACTTCCACTAGCCAAAAAAATTTAAGAAATGAACCAGATTAACTACGTCACAGCTTATATAAAATTTGGATTTCATTTGTAGTCCTTAAGAAAAAGGATGCCTTCTTTCTGTAAAAGAAAATCTCTCCCTTTGCTTTGAACTTTGAGTCGTAACTTTGCAGATGTTGTTTATGCTCAAACAGCAACATTACACACTAACTAAAGCTAGAAAAGTCAAATCATAATCAACCAGCCCTTTAAGCTGATCTCTGGTGATTTCCATTGGTTTGTGTGTTTGTGTAGGATAGTGATTTACTTCCACAGTCAGGTGGTCGACGGTCAGCGGAAGATCATCGAACTCCTTCAGGAACAGATTGAGAATGTGAGAGAAAAGAATCAAATGATTATGTAACGATTGAATCATCTGCATGCAGCGGAGTAGCATGACATCACTTCCTGTTCCTGTTTATTCAGGAGGGTGGGGATAAGAAGTTTCTGATCACGCGACTGCAGGACATCCATGAGCGCAAGCGTGTCGTCTCAACGCGCGGCGTACGAGGAGCCAGCGAGGTACTGAACCACTGAATCACTGAATCACTGAATCACTGAAATGATTCGAGTCAGTATCATGTGCTGAAATTAATCCTTAGTTAAAGTGAAAGTGATTCAGTGCTAAATACTGTGTGATGAATCTGCCCGGTTTATTATCCTTCACCAAAACTAAAACTATTACTAACATTTTTTTTAAGAAATAAGATAAAATAAAATAAAATTATATAGATTAGAATTAGATATTAATAGATTAAAATCACAAACTGAAATAAGATATCTTTTTTTTTTAATGTTTGTTTCTGCTTTTGTTTAGATTTTGTACATAGTTTGGACAAAAGCATCTGCTAAATGTATAAATAATAATAATAATAATAATAATAATAATAATTAAAAAAAATATATATATATATATTTAAAACTATATGTAAAAATAAAATAAAAAAATTATAAAATAAAAAAAACTAAAATAGTGTCTTCTACAATATGGGGGGATTTAACATTAATTAAATATAATAAAATCATGATATAAAAGGAATAAGATGAAAATAGTAAAACTAAACATGACACACTGAAATAAGTTTTTTTTTTTCGTTTAGTATCTGCTAAATATATAAATAATAATGAATAATAAAAATACTAAATATATATATATTTGAAGTAAAAAAAATCAAATAGAGTGAAATAAAAAAGTAAAATAGTGTCTTCTAAAGTATGGAGGGATTTTTAATTAAATAAATAAAAAAGTTAATACATAATGAATATTTTAAACGCATCATGGAATGTTGCAATAAATAAATAAAAAATGAAATGAAATGTAAGCAAACAAGCAAGATAATAACCAACCAACTGCAAATAATAACTAAAACTGAAATACATTAAAGGGATAGTTCACTTTGAAATTAAATTTTGGTATGTTTTAGCTTACCTCAAGGGCATCCAAGATGTAGGTGTCTTTTTTTCCGCAGTAGTTTCAATTTTGATATTTTTAGGTCAAACCGTTCTTGTCTGTCAGTCCTATAATGCAGGTCTGTGGTCACTGTCTCAAAGAGCATGCACAGAGTCCAAATTAAACAATTCCCCATCTTAAGTACACATTGATGGCCTAAGACACGAAACGAGCGGTTTGTGTGAGAAAACGAACAGTATTTATACCGTTTTTACCTCTTATACACAGCCACATCCAAGTGATCTGAGGGCGCGCGCGCATCCTGGTGTGTGACGTGTGCGCAGACTGGTGCATAGATATATACACTAGAATAGATGCCGCCTCGCCTACGGCATTCGTTCCAATGAACAGCCGTAGACAAGGCGACATCTATTGTATATCTCAGATCACTTGGACGTGGCTGTGTATAAGAGGTAAAAACGACATAAATACTGTTCGTTTTCTCACACAAACCGCTCGTTTCGTGTCTTAGGCCATCAGTGTGTACTTATGATGGGGAATTGTTTAATTTGGACGATGGGGAATTGTTTAATGTGGACTCTGTGCATGCTCTTTGAGACAGTGACCACAGACCTGCATGATATGACTGACAGACAAGAACGGTTTGACCTAAAAATATCAAAATTGAAACTACTGCGGAAACAAAGACACCTACATCTTGGATGCCCTTGAGGTAAGCTAAAACATACCAAAATTTAATTTCAAAGTGAACTATCCCTTTAAACCTGTAAAAACAATATTCAGAATGAAACTAAAAACAGAATATGTAGAAGCTGATTGATCTATAATGTGATGACAGCGAGTGAAAGGACTGTGTGATTCACTGCTAGACGTCAGTGTTCGCTCTCGTGTTGTTCATGAGTGTTTCAGAGCTGGTGTGTGTGTGTGTGTGTGTGTGTGTGTGTGTGTGTGTGTGTGTTTCAGGACTCCAGTTACTCCTGACACTCTTGATGAAGGAGACGCTGATGTGGAGGAACTGACCGAACGCTCGTCTCACACACACACACTGACCGAACGCTCGTCTCACACACACGCTGTGATGAAGATGAGGATGAAGAGCAGACGCCAGTAAAGCTGATGGTCAGAGCGCTCACACTGCTGGGTTTGCTGGTTTCCAGTGAATCTGTGGAAACGACCCTTTATATGGTGATGGTGTTTCTTGCCGTCTTTAGTATCGAGACACTTTTTACTGTGAAACATGGAAATAATGAATATTCACTGTTCCTCCTCCCTGCCGCTCTCGGAACCTGGACTTTACGTTTTATGTACTGTGATATTAGTGAACCATTTTTAAATAAACATTTTTTTTAATTATTATTAAACTTTGCTTTCTTAATTGTTTTGATTCTGTTATGCAACTCTGAAACAACTAGTACATTTTATGTGTGTGTATATATATATATAATGTATGTGTATTTATTTATATATGTATATTTATACATATGTTTATTTATAAATATATATATATATATATATATACATATACATTTATATATGTGTGTGTGTGTATATTAATATTTCTCTTATGTATAGATATCAATCTACATCTAAGATAAATAACTATAAGTTGATATTAACAAAACATTTTGGCCACAATAATAACTGTTAATATTTTTTATGAAATCATGCAAATGAAATGGCAACATTTAACAGGTATGTACACTTTACACAAAATACTTTGTTCAGAATCACTCATAAATATGTTTTACATAAAATAAATAACAATGTAGCTTAAGTTTGTCTTCTGTTTGAACATATTCTGCAAATCACAATATAAAGGGTGAACGTCAGGAAACACGTCAAGAACATATTTCACCCCAAATCAAAAGAGAAAAATATAAGTAATATTGTATTTATACTTAAAAGCTTATTTTTTAGGACCGTTATGTTTATTATTATTGTGATGTTTTTTGTACAACAATTAGTTTCTTTTTTTGACATTTGAAGCACATGTTCTTGACAGGTTTTGTGAGATTCTCTGGATAATAAATACATGCAGTCAGCTTTGTAGATGTTCATATGAAACGTGTGTGTGTGCGTGTGTGCGTGTGCGTGTGCGTGTGCGTGTGTGTGTGCGTGTGTGTGTGTGTGTGTGTGTGTGTGTGTGTGTGTGTGTGTGTGTGTGTGTGTGTGTGTCTGTCCATCTGTCTCTGTTGATTTTGGTATCCAGATTTCCAGTTTTCGTTTGTGAAGTTATAGAAGAAGTGCTTCATTATGATGGGCTGAAGCGAGAGACTCATCATCTTCATCATCATCATCATCTTCATCATCATCCTCCTCCTCTGAGGAAGAGTTCATCGCCATCGGCTGATTCTGGAGATTATGGTTCTGTCACACACACCGGCTCCGTCCCGAACACAGCCTTCACACACACCGGCTCCGTCCCGAACACAGCCTTCACACACACCGGCTCCGTCCCGAACACAGCCTTCACACACACCGGCTCCGTCCCGAACACAGCCTTCACACACACCGGCTCCGTCCCGAACACAGCCTTCACACACACCGGCTCCGTCCCGAACACAGCGGATCTTCATTTAGAGATTACTGAAGCCCATTTACACCGCATTAAGAAAACATCATGCTCTGGTAAATCATAAATCTGAGAAAATAAGAATTTATTTATTTATTTATTTTACTTTTTGTTATGATTAAGACGTAATATGTCATAATTTCATCTTAAGTCAGTTTCGATTTAATGTGCCATAATTTTGTCTTTTCATTTTTAAGTAAATTTCTATTCAACTTTTTAAATCATAATTTTGACTTCATCTCATAATTTCAACTTTTTAAGTCATAATTTCGATTTAGTTTGCCATAATTTTGTTTGACTTTTGTCTCATAATTCTCAGTATGTCATAACTATGATTTACCAAAGCATGTTTTTATATTTTTTCTTATGTGGTGGAAAAAGGCTTCATATGAAACACCATCAGTGCATCTACACTCATTTGTCCCCTTTTTAAGATCGTCACTATTTTATACTTTATCCAAAGGTATATAATTAATAAATTACCTAAAAATAGGCTGTTCCTGAATGATCCTGCATTTTTCAATTGAATCGGTTGTAAAGAAAGTTACTTGGTTCGTTCCCGAATGAATGATTCAGCCGCTTCGAATGAATCAGTTGAGTGAATGAATCAGCCACTTCGAATGAATCAGCTGAGTGAATTAATAGTTGAGTAATTGAATCAGTGACTCACTGAGTAAGAAACCTACAGGTGGTTTCAGTTTCATATTTAAAGTATAATTTAATTTTCCCCAATATTTCAGTATCCATAAATCTACATTGTATGCGTCCCCTTACATTTAAAAAGGTTAGAAAAGCTGCCTTTATAAAGGTCAAAATGCCCCAAGAAATCAGTTTGAGGGGCAAACATCGCCTCTTAGTGGAGAACTTCATTTCTGCCACTGCTCCTCTTTCAGCCTATAGTGAAGCACACGCTAACTGATCACAAACACCATCACATGACACAAGGGACTCGGACAGGGACCCGTCCTAAAACGTTCCGAGGCTCTCTGATTGGTCGTCCGCGTGTCAGGTGCCGTTACTGAGCATGCCCAGGAGTGTGTCGGGCTCCATGCCCTGCTGATGAGCCATGCGCTGCACGTCGAAGCCCAGGTGTGTGAGGAACTGGACCACGCTCATCTCCTGCCCCGTCAGGTGCTCTCTGACCCTGGGACACGAGGGGTTGCAGTGGGGCCACGGACAGCTGTCAATCAAGTGCACGGGACAACCCCTGGGCGGAGCCTGAGTGATGCTCCCGTTGCCGTGGTTACGGAGGCTGCGGTCCCAGCACTGGAGCGCTCGGGGAAGCGAGGTACCTTTCACATGGATGTCCATCCAGTAACTGAAGACACAAGAGTTGGTGTGGATAATGCAGCGTATAAATAACTTTATAATAAGGTTCATTAGTTACTGTATTAACTAACATGAACTAAACATTTGTTACAGTATTTGTTAATGTTAGTTAATAAAAATCCAGCTGTTCATTGTTTGTTCATGTTAGTTTAGTGCAACAAATACAACATTTGATTTTAAAGGGCACCTATTATGCAAAATTCACTTTTACATGGTGTTTGAACATAAATGTGTGTTGGCAGTGTGTGAGTAAAACCACCCTAGAATGATTAAAATCCACCCAGTGTTTTTTTTTACAATCTCAATAAATCATAAGCACTGTCTCAGAACGAGCTGTTCTCAGATTCGGCGCAATGTGACGTAGAATTGAGCAGGCCCCTCCCACGACTGTTGAGTGACACTTCAGTTTGAGCCTAGCCCCGCCCTGAGTGAGCTGGACACAGGCCCCTCCCACGACTGTTGAGTGACACTTCAGTTTGAGCCTAGCCCCGCCCTGAGTGAGCTGGACACAGGCCCCTCCCACGACTGTTGAGTGACACTTCAGTTTGAGCCTAGCCCCGCCCTGAGTGAGCTGGACACAGGCCCCTCCCACGACTGTTGAGTGACACTTCAGTTTGAGCATAGCTCTGCCCTGAGTGAGCTGGACACAGGCCCCGCCCACGACTGTTGAGTGACACTTCAGTTTGAGCCTAGCCCCGCCCTGAGTGAGCTGGACACAGGCCCCTCCCACGACTGTTGAGTGACACTTCAGTTTGAGCATAGCCCCGCCCTGAGTGAGCTGGACACAGGCCCCTCCCACGACTGTTGAGTGACACTTCAGTTTGAGCATAGCCCCGCCCTGAGTGAGCTGGACACAGGCCCCTCCCACGACTGTTGAGTGACACTTCAGTTTGAGCATAGCCCCACCCTGAGTGAGCTGGACACAGGCCCCACCCACGACTGTTGAGTGACACTTCAGTTTGAGCATAGCCCCGCCCTGAGTGAGCTGGACACAGGCCCCGCCCACGACTGTTGAGTGACACTTCAGTTTGAGCATAGCCCCGCCCTGAGTGAGCTGGACACAGGCCCCTCCCACGACTGTTGAGTGACACTTCAGTTTGAGCATAGCCCCGCCCTGAGTGAGCTGGACACAGGCCCCACCCACGACTGTTGAGTGACACTTCAGTTTGAGCATAGCCCCGCCCTGAGTGAGCTGGACACAGGCCCCGCCCACGACTGTTGAGTGATACTTCAGTTTGAGCATAGCCCCGCCCTGAGTGAGCTGGACACAGGCCCCTCCCACGACTGTTGAGTGACACTGCAGTTTGAGCATAGCCCCGCCCTGAGTGAGCTGGACACAGGCCCCGCCCACGACTGTTGAGTGACACTTCAGTTTGAGCATAGCCCCGCCCTGAGTGAGCTGGACACAGGCCCCACCCACGACTGTTGAGTGACACTTCAGTTTGAGCATAGCCCCGCCCTGAGTGAGCTGGACACAGAGTCCGCCCACGACTGTTGAGTGACACTTCAGTTTGAGCATAGCCCCGCCCTGAGTGAGCTGGACACAGGCCCCTCCCACGACTGTTGAGTGACACTTCAGTTTGAGCATAGCCCCGCCCTGAGTGAGCTGGACAGAGTCCGCCATTGTTCGACGCTTGAGCCGCTGTAGACAAGAATGTCTCCTAAGCGATTGAGGTGTGTTGTTGATGGATGTAAGAATGAACATAGCAGTCTTCATTTACTCCCGTTGTTACTCAAGGATGGATCTGTACTGTTTGTGATCAAGCTTACACTCTCCGGAGCGACAGGCCTAACGTGACTGGACACGGAAGAAATGAAAGTGCGAGCGCGCTCTTTATGACAGCTCTTCGAGTCATTTTACGGATATAAGGTTTACCAGTTTATTAGCACCCACTGAAAAGGTGTGTATATTTGTTTACTGTTAGTTGTAACGAGTGTTTTGTGTACTTCGCTGTGTATGTTGTTGATAATGAAAGGGAGAGAGAGAGAGAGAGTTTATGGATAAGACTTTAATGCGCACTTCTTATACTATGTTTATTCAGCTCTTACAGAGATTCTCTGGAGTAAAACTAACGCTCATCTTTTGTGTGATGTACAATAAACTTCACTGAACTCGTCAGTATATTTTGGTCATCATTCGGACGGGTTTTGCTACAGCAGGCTTGTATTAGTGGATAAAAGCAGATGACAAATAAGTTATAACCATAATTAAACTAAACTATACCTGTTCTATGTCCATACAGCATATATTCTCTGGCTCTGTGGGCATTATTGTCCGACTCCGAGTCGAAATGAACACCTACTGAGAGTTTCTGTTCTGATATTATCAGATGAGATTGTCCTGGCTCTGAGCGCGAGCTCGTGAGGCTCCGCCCCCTGTGCCGTGCAGCAGCAGCTCATTTGCATTTAAAGGGCACACACTGAAACAGCGCGTTTTTCTGAGCCCCAAAAAATTACAATTTAAACATGCTGTACAAAATGATCTGTTGGGTATTTTGAGCTAAAACTTCACATACATACTCTGGGGACATCAGAGACTTATTTACATCTTGTGAAAAGAGTCATAATTGGTGCCCTTTAATAATGTATTAGTGAATGTTGAAATTAATATTAACTAAGATTAATAAAGGCTGTAGAAGTATTGTTCATTCTTAGTTCATGTTAACTAATGAACCTTACTGTAAAGGTTTACCGTATGATGATTGTTCATTATGATCTGCATAGTTACTCACTTCCTGGTGATGATCTCGTGGGACAAACAGGCTGGAGCAAACAGGGCCCTGTCAATCAAACAGTCAAGAGCCAATCAGATAGCAGCGTGACACGGTCCAAACACAGGAGAAGCGCTAACACTTTACAATAAGGTTCATTAGTAAACATGAACTAATGAACAATACTTAGTATTAATTTCAACATTTACTAATACGTTATACTAATACTGAACTAACATGAACAAACAATGAACAGCTGTATTATTATTAACTAACATTAACAAAGATTAATAAATACTGTAACGCATGTATTGCTCATTGTTAGTTCACGTGAGTTAATACATTAATGAACCTTGTAAAGTGTTGTAAAGTGTTACTGAGAAACAGGATGAACCCTTACGGGAGGTTATTGAGAGTGTTTCTGAGTTCGCGGCCCAGGTTCTGGATGTATCGCCACTGGTTCTCCTGGACCGGCTGACCCGTCAGATGAACATTATCAACCATCAGCTGAGCTTCATCGAACAGCCACTGGACCACAAACACCGGGCCTGAGAGAGAGCGGGGCGAGAGACACAGACAGAGAGAGAGAGAGAGAGGGGGGCGAGAGACACAGATGCAGAGAGAGAGAGAGAGAGAGAGAGAGAGAGAGAGAGGGGTGCGAGAGACAGATGCAGAGAGAGAGAGAGAGAGAGCGGGGCGAGAGACACAGAGAGAGAGAGAGAGAGAGAGAGCGGGGCAAGAGACACAGACAGAGAGAGAGAGAGGGGGGCGAGAGACACAGACACAGAGAGAGAGAGAGAGGGGGGCGAGAGACAGACAAAGAGAGAGCGGGGCGAGCGACAGAAAGAGAGAGAGAGGGGTGCGAGAGAGAGAGAGAGAGAGAGAGAGCAGGGCGAGAGAGAGCGGGGCGAGAGACACAGACAGAGAGAGAGAGAGAGGGGGGTGAGTGACACAGATGTAGAGAGAGAGAGAGAGAGCGGGGCGAGAGAGAGAGCGGGGCGAGAGACACAGCTTAAGTGTAATTTTAGCTTAAGTTTTTGTCAGTTTGTTACATGCTTTTGTCAGCTGTTTTATTTTATTTTTAAACATTTCTATATAGCTTTTATTCATGTTTATTTCAGTTTTTGTCATTTTACTAGGACTCATTTTATTTCAGTTAGATGTCATGTGATTGTTATTGAAGCTTGTTTCCGCCACAGAATAAAACATTTTAAAATATAATTGCAACTTTATATCTCCAAATTGCGTGTTATAAAGTCAGAATTGCGAGGTATAAACATCCTATTAAAAAATAAATAGGAACAGCCTATTTTTAAGTCATTTACTAATTGATATTTTGAATTATTTTTTATTTTCAGTTTTCATTTTGATTATAGTATTTATAATGTCAATTTTTCATCTAATATTTATATTTTATTTCAGCTTTATTTAAATTGACAAAAACGACACTACAGGTAAAACCATAGTGTTTTCATCACTGGTCATTTTGAGATTTTGGGCTGTTTGGCGTTTCATAATGTCAGTCTGTGTCTGTCTATCCTTAAAGTCGGAAATCTCTTCACACACACCTAACTTTACAGTTTTATTCATTTCTAATATATTCTAAAGGTTTGATAATATATTATTCACCTGATTTATGGGACATTTTACAAGCACAAGGTGAAAATTTATTTTTGTTCAGTCTGTTGACAGTATTTTCTGAATTATATAGTGATAAAAAAGAGAAATCCAAAATCCCCTCAGTAAAAACCTGTAATATATCCACAAAATCAAGAATTTGGAAACTGGCTTTATCCAATGTTCCGATTTCTGTGCTGGAAATGTATGTAAATGAGTGCATATTTAATTAGATGATGGCTCATTTGCATATTGAAAAACAGCACGTGTGTGTGTGTGTGTGTGTGTGTGTGTGTGTGTGTGTGTGTGTGTGTGTGTGTGTGTGTGTGTGTGTGTGTGTGTGTGTGTGTGTGTGTGTGTGTGTGTGTGTGTGTGTGTGTGTGTGTGTGTGTGTGTGTGTGTGTGTGTGTGTGTGTGTGTGTGTGTGTGTGTGTGTGTGTGAGGCACTAGAGGGCAGTGTGGACTCACGTACTCTTCAGTGTTGGATAAACCTTATAGCCGAAGAAGCAGTTCCAGTCCTCGCCGTGATGCGCTCGACTGCAGAGATCCGGGACCACACTGTGCCAGAGCCTGCACACACACACACACGTCACACAACAACCACAGGAGCCTGTTTCTAACACATCAGAACAAAAACATCATGACATACTAAGTCATAATTATGAGATAAAAAAAAATCAATTATGACAAAAATCTAAATAATCATACTGTCATAGTTATGACATAAAAAGTCAAAATTCTGACATGCCGAGTCATAATTATAACATACTATTATGATATACTAAATATGACAAAAAGATGAAATTGACACAAGTCAACTATGACAAAGTTATAAGCATAAGATTTAAAATATATATATATATATATATATATGACAAAAAATTTAATAATGACATTACTAAATTGTTTTAAGTATAACATACTAAATGATATGAGACTTAAAATTCTAGATAATGAGAGCCAAAGTTATGACATACTAAATCATAATTATAACATTCTAAGTAATAATTATGATATAAAAAGTCAAAATCATGACTTAAGTCAGTTATGACATACTAAGTCATAATTATGAGATAAAAAAAAAATTAAGTCATAATTGGCATAAAAAGTTGACAAAAAGTCCAAATTATGAGATAGTCATAATTGACGTAAAAAGTTAAAATGATGACAGTCATAATTATAACAGTAAATCATGAGACTAGAAAGTCAATTATGACATAAAACATTGACAGTTATGTCAAAAAGTCGAAAATAAGAGATAAATTTGCAATTGAAATACAATCAATTTGTGAGATAAAAAGTTGTAATTATGACAAAAAGTCAAAAATGAGATCATAATTGATATAAAAAGTCAACATTATGACATACTAAGTCATAATTAGCCTATAACATGCTAAATCATTATTATGAGACTTATTATGAGAAAGTAGAAATGGTTAATTAGAGAGTATGACCTACTAACTCAGGATATAAAATGATGACATAAATTGTAATTATGAGATTAAGATGATAATGCTGGTTTAGTGTGATGATCTGTCGTGTCCTGCTCGTGTGTCCTCACCGGACTCCTCTCCGGATGGCTTCGGTCGGGGCGCAGCTCATGCTGTCGATGCAGTCGCTGTCCCGGTACTGTTGATTATCCAGGAACCAGCCGGAGTCCACCAGCCCGCGGACCTGCACCGCCCCGTGACCCAGACCCGCCAGCAGCGCCGACACGCGGTCCACGTTCAGGAGGACACCAGTCCCACCGGCACTGTCGGGAAGCAGAGTTAGAGATCAGACACGACTGACGCTGATATACAGCACTGATACAGGGATAGCTCACACACACATGAAGATTAGCCGCGATTTTATGATGGACAGATGCACTTTTATGATGGATAGATGCACTTTTATGATGGACAGATTCACTTTAATGATGAATAGATGCACTTTTATGATGGATATATGCACTTTTATGATGGATATATGCACTTTTATGATGGACAGATGCACTTTTATGATGGACAGATGCACTTTTATGATGGATATATGCACTTTTATGATGGATATATGCACTTTTATGATGGATATATGCACTTTTATGATGGATAGATGCACTTTTATGATGGATATATGCACTTTTATGATGGACAGATGCACTTTTATGATGGACAGATGCACTTTTATGATGGATATATGCACTTTTATGATGGATATATGCACTTTTATGATGGATATATGCACTTTTATGATGGACAGATGCACTTTTATGATGGATAGATGCACTTTTATGATGGACAGATGCACTTTTATGATGGATAGATGCACTTTTATGATGGACAGATGCACTTTTATGATGGATAGATGCACTTTTATGATGGATAGATGCACTTTTATGATGGACAGATGCACTTTTATGATGGACAGATTCACTTTTATGATGGACAGATGCACTTTTATGATAGATAGATGCACTTTTATGATGGACAGATTCACTTTTATGATGGATATATGCACTTTTATGATGGACAGATGCACTTTTATGATGGACAGATGCACTTTTATGATAGACAGATGCACTTTTATGATGGACAGATGCACTTTTATGATAGATAGATGCACTTTTATGATGGACAGATTCACTTTTATGATGGATATATGCACTTTTATGATGGACAGATGCACTTTTATCATGGATAGATGCACTTTTATGAAGGATAGATGCACTTTTGAAAGATAGATGCACTTTTATGGTGGACAGATGCACTTTTGAAAGATAGATGCACTTTTATGGACTTTAAAACAGAAATGGTCATTCCCTGCCATTATAAAGTTTGGAAGAGCCAGGACGTTTTTTAAAGGGGTGGTATAATGCTCTTTTCACAAGATGTAAAATAAGTCTCTGATGTCCCCAGAGTGTGTGTGTGAAGTTTCAGCTCAAAATACCCCACAGATATTTTTATAGCATGCTAAAGTTGTCACTTTTTAAGGGTGAGCAAAACACCGTTTTTGTGTCTGTCCCTTTAAATGCAAATGAGCTGCTGCTCCCGGCACAGGGGGCGGAGCTTCAACAGCTTGTGTCCTGAAAATTTCAAAAACTTTTTTGTTCATGTTTAAATTTATGCAGCTGATGTGTAGTTATCTTCTAGTCATTGATTAGCATATTCTGTCTTGATAATCTATAAATCGTGTTCAGGGGGCGGGGTTTATGTAAATTCTAGGGTTGGTGATGTCACTAACCCGGGAGGAATGTGGTGTAGTCTCTACCAGACGTTTGTTGTAGTCCTTAAAAAGCGATTTCTTTAAAAGCAAATATCTCCCTTTGCTTTGAGCTTTGAGCGTTGTAACTTTGCAGATGTTGTTTATGCTCAAACAGCAACATTACACACTAACTAAAGTTAGAAAAGTCAAATCATAATCAACCACCCCTTTAATATAACTCAGATTGTGTTCGTCTGAGAGAAGAATGTCATATACACTAGGATGACTTCAGGCTGAGTAAATCATGGGCTAATTTTCATTTTTGGGTGAACTATCCCTGTAACTGAACAGCTTTAATAAGTGAAAGAACTACAATC
>NC_137143.1:32583711-32606211 GCF_949319135.1 Squalius cephalus | reverse complement strand
TGGAGGTTTGCTGGCCTGCCGAACAATGCCAAGCTGGAGGTGGTGGTGTGTGTACGGCAGCCGGCGGGAGCCGAGAGCGCGGTGTGTGACCTGTGTGTGTGTGTGACCTGTGTGTGTACGGCAGCCGGCGGGAGCCGAGAGCGGTGTGTGTGTGTGTGTGTGTGTGTGTGACCTATGCTCATATGATGAGTTTATACCTCTTTCAATAACTAAAAGAAGAAAAAAAAATAGTGTAGTGTGTTGCTAGATAAAGAGTAACTGATAACTAAATAATAGCGTTTGTAGACAAACTTTGATGTTGGCTTGAGAAGCAGCCAGAACATTTGTAGTAGGTTTAACAGCTTAAAGTTGAAAGGTTTTCATTTTAAATGTTTTAAGTTTGAAATAGTTTTAGTTTAGTAGTTTTAAAAGCTATAATTCTATGAAACTGCTTCTGCTTCAACACACGCATTCAACACACGCATTCAACACACGCATTCAACACACGCATTCAACACACGCATTCAACACACGCATTCACCGCATTCAACACACGCATTCACCGCATTCAACACACGCATTCACCACACGCATTCAACACACGCATTCACCACACGCATTCAACACACGCATTCACCACACGCATTCACCACATTCAACACACGCATTCACCACACGCATTCACCACACGCATTCAACACACGCATTCAACACACGCATTCAACACACGCATTCAACACACGCATTCACCACACGCATTCAACACACGCATTCAACACACGCATTCACCACACGCATTCACCACACGCATTCACCACACGCATTCACCGCACGCATTGAATATGCATTCACACGCATTAAACACACGCATTCAACACACGCATTCACACGCATTCAACACACGCATTCAACACACGCATTCAACACACGCATTCAACACACGCATTCAACACACGCATTCAACACACGCATTCACCGCATTCAACACACGCATTCACCACACGCATTCACCACACGCATTCAACACACGCATTCAACACACGCATTCACCACACGCATTCACCACACGCATTCAACACACGCATTCAATATGCATTCACACGCATTCAACACACGCATTCAACACACGCATTCACCACACGCATTCAACACTCGCATTCACCACACGCATTCAACACACGCATTCAATATGCATTCACACGCATTCAACACACGCATTCAACACACGCATTCAACACACGCATTCACCACACGCATTCACCACACGCATTCAACACACGCATTCAATATGCATTCACACGCATTCAACACACGCATTCAACACACGCATTCAACACACGCATTCACCACACGCATTCACCACACGCATTCAACACACGCATTCAATATGCATTCACACGCATTCAACACACGCATTCAACACACGCATTCACCACACGCATTCAACACACGCATTCACCACACGCATTCACCACACGCATTCAACACACGCATTCAACACACGCATTCACCACACGCATTCAATACGCATTCACACGCATTCACACGCATTCAACACACGCATTCAACACACGCATTCAACACACGCATTCAACACACGCATTCAACACACGCATTCAACACACGCATTCAACACACGCATTCAACACACGCATTCAACACACGCATTCAACACACGCATTCAACACACGCATTCAATACGCATTCAACACACGCATTCAACACACGCATTCACCACACGCATTCAATACGCATTCACACGCATTCACACGCATTCAACACACGCATTCAACACACGCATTCACACGCATTCACTACATGCATTCACACGCATTCACACGCATTCAACACACGCATTCAACACACGCATTCAACACACGCATTCAACACACGCATTCAACACACGCATTCAACACACGCATTCAACACACGCATTCAATACGCATTCAACACACGCATTCAACACACGCATTCAATACGCATTCACACGCATTCAACACAAGCATTCACACGCATTCAACACACGCATTCAACACGCATTCAACACACGCATTCAACACAAGTATTCACACGCATTCAACACACGCATTCACACGCATTCAACACAAGCATTCACACGCATTCAACACGCATTCAACTAAACGCATTCACACGCATTCAACACACGCATTCAACGCGCGCATTCAACACACGCATTCAACACACGCATTCAACACACGCATTCAACACACGCATTCAATACGCATTCACACGCATTCAACACACGCATTCAACACAAGCATTCACACGCATTCAACACACGCATTCAACACGCATTCAACACACGCATTCAACACAAGTATTCACACGCATTCAACACACGCATTCACACGCATTCAACACAAGCATTCACACGCATTCAACACGCATTCAACACACGCATTCACACGCATTCAACACACGCATTCACACGCATTCAACACAAGCATTCACACGCATTCAACACAAGCATTCACACGCATTCAACACGCATGCATTCACACGCATTCAACACACGCATTCAACACAAGCATTCACACGCATTCAACACAAGCATTCACACGCATTCAACACAAGCATTCACACGCATTCAACACACGCATTCAACACGCATTCAACACACGCATTCAACACAAGTATTCACACGCATTCAACACAAGCATTCACACGCATTCAACACACGCATTCAACACACGCATTCAACACACGCATTCACCACACGCATTCAATACGCATTCACACGCATTCACACGCATTCAACACACGCATTCAACACACGCATTCACACGCATTCACTACATGCATTCACACGCATTCAACACACGCATTCAACGCGCGCATTCAACACACGCATTCAACACACGCATTCAACACACGCATTCAATACGCATTCAACACACGCATTCAACACACGCATTCAACACACGCATTCAACACACGCATTCAACACACGCATTCAACACACGCATTCAACACACGCATTCAATACGCATTCAACACACGCATTCAACACACGCATTCAATACGCATTCACACGCATTCAACACACGCATTCAACACAAGCATTCACACGCATTCAACACAAGCATTCACACGCATTCAACACAAGAATTTACACGCATTCAACACACGCATTCAACACGCATTCAACACACGCATTCAACACAAGTATTCACACGCATTCAACACACGCATTCACACGCATTCAACACAAGCATTCACACGCATTCAACACACGCATTCAACACGCATTCAACACACGCATTCAACACAAGTATTCACACGCATTCAACACACGCATTCAACACGCATTCAACACGCATTCAACACACGCATTCAACACAAGTATTCACACGCATTCAACACGCATTCAACTAAACGCATTCACACGCATTCAACACACGCATTCAACGCGCGCATTCAACACACGCATTCAACACACGCATTCAACACACGCATTCAACACACGCATTCAACACACGCATTCAACACACGCATTCAACACACGCATTCAACACACGCATTCACACGCATTCAACACACGCATTCACCACACGCATTCAACACAAGCATTCACACGCATTCAACACAAGCATTCACACGCATTCAACACACGCATTCAACACGCATTCAACACACGCATTCAACACAAGTATTCACACGCATTCAACACACGCATTCACACGCATTCAACACAAGCATTCACACGCATTCAACACAAGCATTCACACGCATTCAACACGCATGCATTCACACGCATTCAACACACGCATTCAACACAAGCATTCACACGCATTCAACACAAGCATTCACACGCATTCAACACAAGCATTCACACGCATTCAACACACGCATTCAACACGCATTCAACACACGCATTCAACACAAGTATTCACACGCATTCAACACAAGCATTCACACGCATTCAACACAAGCATTCACACGCATTCAACACACGCATTCAACACACGCATTCACACGCATTCAACACACGCATTCAACACACGCATTCACACACATTCAACACATGCATTCACACGCATTCAACACATGCATTCACACGCATTCACACGCATTCACACTCATTCAACACACGCATTCACGCGCATTCAACACACGCATTCAACACGCGCATTAAACACACACACATATATATATATATATATACTGTATGTATATATATATATATATATATATAAATAATACTACATAGATACTATTTATAGAAACTCTACTAAAAATGTATACGTTTAGTCAGTTTATACAAGTTTAATTTGTGGGTTTCATCAGACTTCATTTTATTATAATATATTACACAACACATCGCATCACATCACACATCACGAGACGACACAACATTTTTATTTTACAATGATTTTATGTAAGGCTAAATACTTATAGCTATAAATATTAAATCATTGAAATGTATACAATTAGTGAAACAAATCAAATAAACACATGGGAATGTGGGTAACAGTGTTGCAGATTAAGCGTAAATGAATCTGTCCCTCAGTAGTGGGAGTTCGTTTGATAGTTGTTGTAATTGGTTGTAGTTTTATATTTTTGCTAGAACAAACATTTGATGTGTTTAAAATGACCTATTTTTTCATGCAGTTGTGTAATAGTTTATAATAGCCTCCTGGGAACGCGCTTCGTTTCCACTCCGGTGTAATTAGGCCTGTTGATTATATGTTTGCACGTTCATGCTGTGTTTGTCAGTAAACATCCGCGCGCCGTTCTGGCCTGATCACATGAAAAATGAGTTTTGAACATCCTCACTTATAATATATCAGAAAAGTAAGCATGAATCATTCATTCGTATTGTTTACAGTGAGTGTAAATGCATAAACACTTCCCGAGCTTGTTATGTTTCCTTCTTCCTGTCAGGCTGTGATTGTACGAGGAGCTCGTTAGGTTATGACATCAGCGCTCCGGATCGATGACATCATCACCCCCCCCCCCCCCCCCCCCGTGTCACTTATGAAACACGTGTTTGGCACACGAGCACCGATCCCATCTGCTGTTTTATGGGAATGTGTTTATAACACCGAATGTTTGAGCGTTTGTAGCCGTACGGCTGGATGAAAGGGAAAATGAACATCACGCTCTCATTTGATTGAAAGATGATTAATGAGCGGGTTGGTCGTAAAGCATGATGGGTAAATGGGTCTTCCCGCCAGCGTTTGACGGCTGTTCTGCCTCACGCTTCAGGCATGTGGAGGGAGGAAAAATGCTCGGCGTGTCCAAGTGTGTGTTTGCGGTTCAGATCGTACACACACACACACACACACACACACACACACGCCTTGATGAGCTGCCCGGCTCCGTCTCACACACTTCTGCTCAATTACAGCATCTCCTGCACGCTTCTCAAGGTTTATCTATCAGTGGAGGCTTTTATGAAATGACTCTGGCTCTAGACGAGATTTCAGGGTTTTTATTTTCCACACTTTCTTTGAAATGCATTCAAGAGTTTTAAGACTTTTTGGATCAGCTCGATGAGATTTCTTTGTTGTCTTTTCAGTGTTTCATGGAGATAAATGCACCATTATTATTATTTGCTGTAATGATTTTCTGTGCTGAAGGTTTATTATTGTGGTGTTGTTGACTTCTGATTTCCATAAAAGTTGCGTTCTAACTTTATTTTTTACAGAATAAAACAGCCAAACATTTGTTTTGATACAATTCAGATCATTCAAACTAAAAACTAAGAATCAGTTAAGAATTTTTTTTTTTTAAAGAAATTGATACTTTTAATCATCAAGGACAATCAATGTTATAAAAGATTCTATTTCAACTGAATGTTCTTTTGAACTTTCTATTCATCAAAAAATCCTGAAAAATAAAATGCATCACGGTTTCCACAAAAATATGGAACTCTTTTTAACACTGATAATAATCATAAATGTTTCTTGATCATCAAATCATCATATTAGAGTGATTTCTGAAGGATCATGTGACACTGAAGACTGGAGTAATGATGCTGAACATTCAGCTTTGATCACAGGAATAAATTACACTTTACTGTATATTCACATAGAAAACAGATGATTTACATTATAATAATATTACACTGTTTTTACTGTAGTTTTGATTAAATAAATGCAGCCTTGCTGAGCAGAAGAGACCTTTCAAAAAACTGAATTATTTCAAACTTTTGACCTGTATTGTATTTATTTGTAGTCTAACTAGGCGAGTAATGCTGATTAATCAGATTAAAAATGTCAATATATTTTTTATAACATATTTTCCACCAGTTCTGATGTTTTGTGCTCCTCCTGTGTGTTTTCTGGTGTTCAGGTGCGGATCGCCCTGCAGATGGAGGACGGCTCTCGTCTTCAGGGCTCTTTCTCCAGTGGTCAGACGTTATGGGATCTACTGACCCACTTTCCTCAAACCAGGTGTGTGTCGTTCTGTCTGCGAGGGCTGCAGTTGTTTCATTTTTGAATGCGGAATTTATGAGGGAAATGTGCGTGTGTGTGTTCTGTCTGTGGATGTTTGTATCGATTGAAGTGAAACACATTCCTCCTGCTGAGGTTTTTAAATGCAGCCAGATCGTGTGAACCGTGAACACTGTGTTTTATGAGCTCTCAGTGCCGCTGCCAAACTCTTTAAACTGTTCTCACAGTCTCCTCCCACTGATACAGCAGGCCCCTCCCCTCACTGACCACTCCCCTTTCCCCTAACTGACCACTCCCCCTGCTCTCAAGCGATCACTGATACAGCAGGCCCCTCCCCCTCACTGACCACTCCCCTTCCCCTCACTGACCACTCCCCTTCCCCTCACTGACCACTCCCCCTGCTCTCACTCAATCGTTAGGTGTGTTGGACATCGGCTGTGTGCAGGCGGGGAGGAGTTGCAAATGGAGACGTGAAGTCGGACACTTTCTGGTTTCCGTAGTGACCGCTCACGTGGTGTTTGCATACTTTACCACAGCTGAAGTGAAATAAATGCAATATTTGCCAAATAATACACAGATGTTTCAGAGACTTTTTCATTCAATACTTTATGTACTGCTTCATACAGCGTCTGTTTGAACAAGAATAAAGTTCAACATAAGCTACTATCAATGAAGTGGAGTCTACGTTTTTTAATCAGTTTTAATTTGATAAACATGACACAATATAACATCGCAACTACATGAAAAGAGTGTTTACTGTTATACAAAACTGATTTGTGAGCTTTAGAGGAACTAAAGGTGTTCGAATAAACATGAAACACACGTGATCGCTGTCATGCGGTGAATCCGGCCAATCATGGAGCAGCTGTGTCGTCATCAGCCCTCGTGCAGCCGCTCTTGAGTTCTCCGGCTACTCTCAAATCACTCTCACGGTACTTTGATGGCATACGTCACAGTCACATGGCGTTGGCGCTGTATCAAGTCGGACAAAATTTCTCCCCCTGCTCTCACTCAACCACTGATACAGCAGGCCCCTCCCCCTCCCCTCACTGACCACTCCCCCTGCTCTCACTCAACCACTGATACAGCAGGCCCCTCCCCTCACTGACCACTCCCCCTGCTCTCACTCAACCACTGATACAGCAGGCCCCTCCCCTCACTGACCACTCCCCCTGCTCTCACTCAACCACTGATACAGCAGGCCCCTCCCCTTTTCCTCACTGACCACTCCCTCCTGCTCTCACTCAACCACTGATACAGCAGGCCCCTCCCCCTCACTGACCACTCCCCCTGCTCTCACTCAACCACTGATACAGCAGGCCCCTCCCCCTAACTGACCACTCCCCCTGCTCTCACTCAACCACTGATACAGCAGGCCCCTCCCCTTTTCCTCACTGACCACTCCCCCTGCTCTCACTCAACCACTG
This sequence comes from Squalius cephalus, assembly GCF_949319135.1. Classification (NCBI taxonomy): domain Eukaryota; kingdom Metazoa; phylum Chordata; class Actinopteri; order Cypriniformes; family Leuciscidae; genus Squalius; species Squalius cephalus. Next base: position 32,598,386 of record NC_137143.1, on the reverse strand, counting down.
ATACAGCAGGCCCCTCCCCTTTTCCTCACTGACCACTCCCCCTGCTCTCACTCAACCACTGATACAGCAGGGCCCTCCTCCTCCCCTCACTGACCACTCCCCCTGCTCTCGCTCAACCACTGATACAACAGGCCCCTCCCCCTCACTGACCACTCCCCCTGCTCTCACTCAACCACTGGGGCACGTTCAAGTTCAAAACGGTGCGCAACGTTTTGCTACGGTTTCCGGGTTGAACGTCATGTTTCCTGGAAACGGCGTGCACCGGTGTGCAACAGGGTTTGAGATACGTTTTCTCTTGTTTGGTGGGTGTGTCAGAACTGCAGTCCAATCAGCAGCAACATGTATATAAAGCACGCAGTATTAAAGTGAACCCGCACAGTGGGTTCAAGGAAAGTAATTTACAAATGTGTTCGATGCAACAACTGAGGATATTAGAAGACATGTTTGTCGTAAGTTTTATTGTAAAAATATAGGATATCAACATAATGATGTAGTTGTTTATATTTTTAGCTTCATTGCAAGTGTATGACATTTGGTATAGAAATAAACAATGGTAATTAAGTGCTTTTCCTAAAAATGAGAAAGAAAATACAGGTATTAAAACAGTATGAACTACAAATAAAGTCAGCATGTGAGGCTAAATAGATGTGTTTTAGTCTGAATTAGGTAAGATGTGTGCTTCCATTTCAGTTTCCACAAATCCCTTCACTCGATTGGGATGTTCTCTTTTGTTCTGGGCGGCAAGTGCAGTAACTGTAACATCGGGCATATTTTGTTGTAGTATTAAACACATATTTATACCGACTTAATCAGGCTCCGAAAATTCTTCACAAAGAACACAAAGAATGGCCTTCTCAGCTGCCATAGTTGCAACTCTTGCGTCATCAGAACAGTGTGTTCAACGCATCACCGTTTCTGTTTAAAAAAACGTTGTGTTGTGTTTTGTCGGGGCTGAACGCAGCCCTGATACAACAGGCCCCTCCCCCTCACTGACCACTCCCCCTGCTCTCACTCAACCACTGATACAACAGGCCCCTCCCCCTCACTGACCACTCCCCCTGCTCTCACTTAACCACTGATACAACAGGCCCCTCCACCTCACTGACCACTCCCCCTGCTCTCACTCAACCACTGATACAGCAGGCCCCTCCTCCTCCCCTCACTGACCACTCCCCCTGCTCTCACTCAACCACTGATACAACAGGCCCCTCCCCCTCACTGACCACTCCCCCTGCTCTCACTCAACCACTGATACAGCAGGCCCCTCCCCCTCACTGACCACTCCCCCTGCTCTCACTCAACCACTGATACAACAGGCCCCTCCCCCTCACTGACCACTCCCCCTGCTCTCACTCAACCACTGATACAACAGGCCCCTCCCCCTCACTGACCACTCCCCCTGCTCTCACTCAACCACTGATACAACAGGCCCCTCCCCCTCACTGACCACTCCCCCTGCTCTCACTCAACCACTGATACAACAGGCCCCTCCCCTCACTGACCACTCCCCCTGCTCTCACTCAACCACTGATACAACAGGCCCCTCCCCCTCACTGACCACTCCCCCTGCTCTCACTCAACCACTGATACAGCAGGCCCCTCCCCCTCACTGACCACTCCCCCTGCTCTCACTCAACCACTGATACAGCAGGCCCCTCCCCTCACTGACCACTCCCCCTGCTCTCACTCAACCACTGATACAGCAGGCCCCTCCCCCTCACTGACCACTCCCCCTGCTCTCACTCAACCACTGATACAGCAGGCCCCTCCTCCTCCCCTCACTGACCACTCCCCCTGCTCTCACTCAACCACTGATACAGCAGGCCCCTCCTCCTCCCCTCACTGACCACTCCCACTGCTCTCACTCAACCACTGATACAGCAGGCCCCTCCCCCTCCCCTCACTGACCACTCCCCCTGCTCTCACTCAACCACTGATACAGCAGGCCCCTCCTCCTCCCCTCACTGACCACTCCCACTGCTCTCACTCAACCACTGATACAGCAGGCCCCTCCCCTTTTCCTCACTGACCACTCCCCCTGCTCTCACTCAACCACTGATACAGCAGGCCCCTCCCCTTTCCTCACTGACCACTCCCCCTGCTCTCACTCAACCACTGATACAACAGGCCCCTCCCCCTCACTGACCACTCCCCCTGCTCTCACTCAACCACTGATACAACAGGCCCCCCCACACACACTGACCACTCCCCCTGCTCCCACTCAACCACTGATACAAGTACACTGAGATTCCATTTGTTTCCATGTTTTTCTCTCTGCTCTCTTTCACAAAAACAACTGCATGTGAAGTGAATATGGGTCAGTAAAAACTGGCTGCTGTTCTCGATGCAGGAATCGAATGTATATACAGTTAATGCAACACATGTGTTTTGTGTTGCCCACATGTCATCCAGCAGACGCACAGAGTCCAGTGTGTGTTTTTGTTTGTTCTCCTCCTGACAGATATTTTGATCTGTTTCCTTCCCGCAGGACGTCTGATCTGGAGCCGTCTGGTCACACACCAGTGTGTGTTTACATGAGACACGAGGTGAGACCGACCGCTTCGGTATTAAAGTCAACATCAAATCAAAATCACTTCATTTAAGATTTCTTCCTGCTGATGAACGATAAAAAATATTGACAGCCAATCAGAATCCAGCGACATATGATAAAATTGCTTATATATAGAACAATATTGTTATCATTCTTGATGTGAGCGTGCCTTTACTGTCCGATCGCATGTATTGCAGCATTAGGGTCAGTTTTGATCCAGAAGTGAACTGTGGCTTCACTTTTAGTTTAATTGAAAATATTACTTCTATTAGTTAGATTTGTCTCAAATTACTTCTGTAAAATATATTTATCCTCTTTGCAGCATCTCACACACACTATTAGGACTGAATTTTGTTGGTAAATTGTATTATGCATGCAAAAATAATTGTATTTAAAAAGAAGAAAAATTATGATTTTGAATTATGAAGACTTGCCAGACTTTCGATGTGATACACACATTCATATGTGAATGATTTACTCGCAATGTAGAGGGTTGTGCAATTCTTGAAAAGTTCTCAAATATCTCTGCAGGCATTTTCTAAAAATCTTTTTCCAGCATTATAGGACAAGTTCTAGAAAATAAAATAGTCTGAAACCTAAAAATTGACTAATATATCGACTATAAAAAATGTATATAAAAAACATTGTTTTGGTTATAGATTCTTGTTTTCCTGGTGTCCTCTACATGGGACAAATCATAAAATATTAATAAATAAAAAGTTTAAGTCAAGTTGGAGGTTATTCTAATTTATTTCCAGTGTTTTTTGTAACATTCTCTTTATCAGGTTTTCCAAGGTGCTTTTAACAAAGTGTTATGTACTTTAACAAAAAAAAAAATCTAACACAAATAAGGGTTCAGTAATTGCTGATTTCTTAAAATAATTAATTAAAGTTCTCAATACTATGTAAAAAGTATCAGGTTTTTGATGATTCTGTAAGAGATTTTTACTTCTGGGAATACAAAATATTTTTAGGATTCTAAAAAGGTCAGAAAATGAGAAGAATGTTTGCTGAATCGAGAGAGTAGAGTAGAGTTGCAGTTGTAGAGTAGAGTTGTAGAGTAGAGTTGTAGAGTAGAGTTGTAGAGTAGAGTTGTAGAGTAGAGTTGTAGAGTTGTAGAGTAGAGCTGTTGTAGAGTAGAGTTGTTGCAGAGTAGAGTAGAGTTGCTGTAGAGTAGAGTTGTAGAGTTGTAGAGTAGAGTTGCTGTAGAGTAGAGTTGCTGTAGAGTAGAGTTGCTGTAGAGTAGAGTTGCTGTAGAGTAGAGTTGCTGTAGAGTAGAGTTGCTGTAGAGTAGAGTTGCTGTAGAGTTGTTGTAGAGTAGAGTTGTTGTAGAGTAGAGTTGTTGTAGAGTAGAGTTGTTGTAGAGTAGAGTTGTTGTAGAGTAGAGTTGTTGTAGAGTAGAGTTGTTGTAGAGTAGAGTTGTTGTAGTAGTATTTTTAGGATTCTAAAAAGGTCAGAAAATGAGAAGAATGTTTGCTGAATCCGGCAGGTCTTTTTGTGGACGATTAAAACACACCAGAAAGACAGAATATTCCATTGTGTAATTAAACAGAAAGTGGTAAACACCGTTTCACGTCTTTCTGTCCTTGTTTAGGTCAGCGGTGAGGAAGCACTGAAGACGACGACTCTAAAGTCTCTGGGCCTCACGGGAGGAAGTGCCATCATACGGTGAGCTCTCAGTGCTGATGACACATCCCTGTCTGATTTCATTTGATTTATTTATTTATTTATTTATTTATTTATTGCCATAACAAACAGATTGTCTGGAATATAACCCAAGCGTTACAAAGAATGCAATACTTTGATATATGATGATATTGAATGTCTGTTAGATATGTGCTGAAAGGCTCTAGCTCCTCATGCCCTGGTGCGACAACGGATGCGGTCGCCACGCCAACGGATGCGGTCGCCACGCCAACGGATGCTGTTGCCACGCCAACGGATGCTGTTGCCACGCCAACAGATGCTGTTGCCACGCCAACGGATGCTGTTGCCAAGATGACCGTATCACAGCCGCCTCCTCCAGAACCATCAGCCTCTGTTCCCGTGGAAACCCCGGCTCCGCCCACTGAGGCCGCCGCCCCATTGAACCATCACCCTGTCAAACAGGAAGAGGAGGAGCCAAACACGAGCCGAGAGCGAACAGTGCGGCCCAAAACTAGTGAGCATCAGGTGTCCCAGATAACGGAGGACGACGAGAGACCGGGGACGTCCCAACAGTGCCGTGACTCTGCCCATTCGGCCACGCCCCCTCAGTCCCGTGGCCCCGCCCCCTCGGCCACGCCCACTGACTTCGTGCCATTTTCGGGAAGCGGACAGCGTCTGGGAGGACCTGCGGGACTGAAGAGCTCGACCTCGTGGTCCCCATGTGTGTCCGGCAGCCCTCCCAAAGCCAAAAAACCCAAACCCAGCCATGAAATCAAGGTATTATAACAAATATTAAACACTGATAATAATCATAAATGTTTCTTGAGCATCAAATCATGATATTAGAATGATTTCTGGAGGATCATGTGACACTGAAGACTGGAGTAATGATGCTGAAAATCCAGCTTTAAACACAAGGAATAAATTACATTCTAAAATGTATTACAATAGAAAACAGTCATTTGAAATTCTAATAATATTTCACAATTTTTACTGTATTTTTGATCAGATACATGCAGCCTTGTTGAACAGAAGAGACTCTTTCAGTAACATTAAAAAATCTTAATAATATTATTCCAATCTTTTGAATGGCTTTTTCATGAAAAAATCTGAATCTTCTCACACATCTCTAGCTCTTTCGTGTGTTTTTTTGTTCTCTGTAATGTTGCATTTATTTGAGAGACGGACGGTCTGTTTTTGTCAAGTCTGAATTCAATCACACATCACCACATTTAGATCCCATCACACAAACAACACGTGTTTTTCTTCATAGCTGGTCGATTATCTAGGTGTCTTGTGTTTTTACATACACACACACACACACACACACACATCTCTCTCTCAAGCTGAAGAGTTTTTGAATGTGTTTCTCGTGTCTTCTAGAGATCAGTCAGCGCCAAACAAGCGTCGAGGGATGAAGAAGAACCAGACGAATATCTGGAGGTACAAACACACGCCTCACACACACGTCGGCCTATTTAACAGTAGCGTTCAATGGAAGGCATTTTCAGTCCAATTTAAATAAAATCATTAAATCACACAAATAAACATGAAAACCAGATTAAACAGTTCATTATGGAAATTGTTTACAAAATAGGTGCCAAAATTAAAAAATTTATTTCATGCATCATCTCAGTCAGATCTAAAAATAGAAAGCATTCGATGATTTGAAATTCAGCTTCGATGCAAGAAATTGCAAATACATACAGCTTTTTATCAATGCACGCAATAATAGTTACACGATTCAAATAAAATAAATAAAATGTTCTTATATTTATATATTAATATATTTTTAAACATGCATTTATTATATTTTCCTTATTTTATTTTCTCTTTTATTTTATTTTTTAAAGTCAATTTGTATGCAGATTCTATGTAAATCAGTAGGCGGAGCTGTTTTCTATCCTTATTGCATGTTTCTCATTAATGCATATTTCTTTATCGCAGTAACGTGTCAATAACCGTGAGTGTGTGTTGAGTTAGTTGTCACATGTTAGGGTTAGCATGCTCATTGATTGTGTCTACGTCCAGCCGATCGACAGGGAGCCACTGGTCTTCCATCTGGACTCAGGAGCCCGTCGCCATGACGACAGAGAACTTCCCGACGAGTTTTTTGAGGTCACCGTGGACGACATTCGAAAGAGATTCGCCCAGCTGAAGAGCGAGAGGTGAGAACGACACACTTCTGACTCTCAGTTAGACACGAAGAGGCCGTGTGATTGACGTGTAGTGACCAAACACAGTTCACTTCCTTTGTTGTAGAGTTGTTGTAGAGTAGTCATATAGTTGTTGTAGAGTAGAGTAGTAGTTGTAGAGTAGTAGTTGTATGTAGTTGTATGTAGAGTAGTAGTTGTAGAGTAGTTGTAGAGTAGAGTTATCATATGGTTGTAGAGTAGAGTTGCTGTAGAGTAGAGTTGCTGTTATATGGTTGTAGAGTAGAGTTGCTGTAGAGTAGAGTTGCTGTAGAGTAGAGTTGCAGTAGAGTAGAGTTGCAGAGTAGAGTTGCAGAGTAGAGTTGTAGAGTAGAGTTGTAGAGTAGAGTTGTAGAGTAGAGTTGTAGAGTAGAGTTGTAGAGTAGAGTTGTAGAGTAGAGTTGTAGAGTAGAGTTGTAGAGTAGAGTTGTAGAGTAGAGTTGTAGAGTAGAGTTGTAGAGTAGAGTTGTAGAGTAGAGTTGTAGAGTAGAGTTGTAGAGTAGAGTTGCAGTAGAGCTGTTGTAGAGTAGAGCTGTTGCAGAGTAGAGTTGCTGCAGAGTAGAGTTGCTGCAGAGTAGAGTTGCTGCAGAGTAGAGTTGCTGCAGAGTAGAGTTGCTGTAGAGTAGAGTTGCAGTAGAGTAGAGTTGCAGTTGTAGAGTAGAGTTGTAGAGTAGAGTTGTAGAGTAGAGTTGTAGAGTAGAGTTGTAGAGTTGTAGAGTAGAGCTGTTGTAGAGTAGAGTTGTTGCAGAGTAGAGTAGAGTTGCTGTAGAGTAGAGTTGTAGAGTTGTAGAGTAGAGTTGCTGTAGAGTAGAGTTGCTGTAGAGTAGAGTTGCTGTAGAGTAGAGTTGCTGTAGAGTAGAGTTGCTGTAGAGTAGAGTTGCTGTAGAGTAGAGTTGCTGTAGAGTAGAGTTGCTGTAGAGTTGTTGTAGAGTAGAGTTGTTGTAGAGTAGAGTTGTTGTAGAGTAGAGTTGTTGTAGAGTAGAGTTGTTGTAGAGTAGAGTTGTTGTAGAGTAGAGTTGTTGTAGAGTAGAGTTGTTGTAGAGTAGAGTTGTTGTAGAGTAGAGTTGTTGTAGAGTAGAGTTGAGTTGTTGTAGATTGAGTAGAGTAGAGTTGTTGTAGAGTTGCTGTAGAGTAGAGTTGCTGTAGAGTAGAGTTGCTGTAGAGTTGAGTTGCTGTAGAGTTGAGTTGCTGTAGAGTTGAGTTGCTGTAGAGTAGAGTTGCTGTAGAGTAGAGTTGCTGTAGAGTAGAGTTGCTGTAGAGTAGAGTTGCGTGGTAGAGTAGAGTTGCGTGGTTGTAGAGTAGAGTTGCGTGGTTGTAGAGTAGAGTTGTTGTAGAGTAGAGTTGTTGTAGAGTAGAGTTGCTGTAGAGTAGAGTTGCTGTAGAGTAGAGTTGAGTGGTTGTAGAGTAGAGTTGTTGTAGAGTAGAGTTGTTGTAGAGTAGAGTTGCTGTAGAGTAGAGTTGCTGTAGAGTAGAGTTGCTGTAGAGTAGAGTTGCTGTAGAGTAGAGTTGCTGTAGAGTAGAGTTGCTGTAGAGTAGAGTTGCGTGGTTGTAGAGTAGAGTTGCGTGGTTGTAGAGTAGAGTTGCGTGGTTGTAGAGTAGAGTTGCGTGGTTGTAGAGTAGAGTTGCGTGGTTGTAGAGTAGAGTTGTTGTAGAGTAGAGTTGTTGTAGAGTAGAGTTGTTGTAGAGTAGAGTTGTTGTAGAGTTGTTGTAGAGTAGAGTTGTTGTAGAGTAGAGTTGTTGTAGAGTTTCTGTAGAGTAGAGTTGCTGTAGAGTAGAGTTGCTGTAGAGTAGAGTTGCTGTAGAGTAGAGTTGCTGTAGAGTAGAGTTGCTGTAGAGTAGAGTTGCTGTAGAGTAGAGTTGAGTGGTTGTAGAGTAGAGTTGTTGTAGAGTAGAGTTGCTGTAGAGTAGAGTTGCTGTAGAGTAGAGTTGCTGTAGAGTAGAGTTGCTGTAGAGTAGAGTTGCTGTAGAGTAGAGTTGCTGTAGAGTAGAGTTGAGTGGTTGTAGAGTAGAGTTGCTGTAGAGTAGAGTTGCTGTAGAGTAGAGTTGCTGTAGAGTAGAGTTGCTGTAGAGTAGAGTTGCTGTAGAGTAGAGTTGCTGTAGAGTAGAGTTGCTGTAGAGTAGAGTTGCTGTAGAGTAGAGTTGCTGTAGAGTAGAGTTGCTGTAGAGTTGAGTTGCTGTAGAGTAGAGTTGCTGTAGAGTAGAGTTGAGTTGCTGTAGAGTAGAGTTGCTGTAGTGTAGAGTTGCTGTAGTGTAGAGTTGCTGTAGTGTAGAGTTGCTGTAGTGTAGAGTTGCTGTAGTGTAGAGTTGCTGTAGAGTTGTTATAGAGTAGAGTAGAGTAGAGTTGCTGTAGAGTAGAGTTGCTGTAGAGTAGAGTTGCTGTAGAGTAGAGTTGAGTGGTTGTAGAGTAGAGTTGCTGTAGAGTAGAGTTGCTGTAGAGTAGAGTTGCTGTAGAGTAGAGTTGCTGTAGAGTAGAGTTGAGTGGTTGTAGAGTAGAGTTGCTGTAGAGTTGTTATAGAGTAGAGTAGAGTAGAGTTGTTGTAGAGTAGAGTTGAGTGGTTGTAGAGTAGAGTTGCTGTAGAGTAGAGTTGCTGTAGAGTAGAGTTGCTGTAGAGTAGAGTTGCTGTAGAGTAGAGTTGCTGTAGAGTAGAGTTGAGTGGTTGTAGAGTAGAGTTGAGTGGTTGTAGAGTAGAGTTGCTGTAGAGTTGAGTTGAGTTGCTGTAGAGTAGAGTTGCTGTAGAGTAGAGTTGCTGTAGAGTAGAGTTGCTGTAGTGTAGAGTTGCTGTAGAGTAGAGTTGCTGTAGAATAGAGTTGCTGTAGTGTAGAGTTGCTGTAGTGTAGAGTTGCTGTAGAGTAGAGTTGAGTTGCTGTAGAGTAGAGTTGCTGTAGAGTAGAGTTGCTGTAGAGTAGAGTTGCTGTAGAGTAGAGTTGCTGTAGAGTAGAGTTGCTGTAGAGTAGAGTTGCTGTAGTGTAGAGTTGCTGTAGTGTAGAGTTGCTGTAGTGTAGAGTTGCTGTAGTGTAGAGTTGAGTTGCTGTAGAGTTGAGTTGCTGTAGAGTAGAGTTGCTGTAGAGTAGAGTTGAGTTGCTGTAGAGTTGCTGTAGAGTAGAGTTGCTGTAGAGTAGAGTTGCTGTAGTGTAGAGTTGCTGTAGAGTAGAGTTGCTGTAGAATAGAGTTGCTGTAGTGTAGAGTTGCTGTAGTGTAGAGTTGCTGTAGTGTAGAGTTGCTGTAGTGTAGAGTTGCTGTAGTGTAGAGTTGCTGTAGTGTAGAGTTGTTGTAGAGTAGAGTTGTTGTAGAGTAGAGTTGTTGTAGAGTAGAGTTGCTGTAGAGTAGAGTTGCTGTAGAGTAGAGTTGCTGTAGAGTAGAGTTGTTATAGAGTAGAGTAGAGTTGCTGTAGAGTAGAGTTGCTGTAGAGTTGCTGTAGAGTAGAGTTGCTGTAGAGTAGAGTTGCTGTAGAGTAGAGTTGCTGTAGAGTAGAGTTGAGTGGTTGTAGAGTAGAGTTGTTGTAGAGTAGAGTTGCTGTAGAGTAGAGTTGCTGTAGAGTAGAGTTGCTGTAGAGTAGAGTTGCTGTAGAGTAGAGTTGCTGTAGAGTAGAGTTGAGTGGTTGTAGAGTAGAGTTGCTGTAGAGTAGAGTTGCTGTAGAGTAGAGTTGCTGTAGAGTAGAGTTGCTGTAGAGTAGAGTTGCTGTAGAGTAGAGTTGCTGTAGAGTAGAGTTGCTGTAGAGTAGAGTTGCTGTAGAGTAGAGTTGAGTTGCTGTAGAGTAGAGTTGCTGTAGAGTAGAGTTGCTGTAGAGTAGAGTTGCTGTAGAGTAGAGTTGCTGTAGAGTAGAGTTGCTGTAGAGTAGAGTTGAGTGGTTGTAGAGTAGAGTTGCTGTAGAGTAGAGTTGCTGTAGAGTTGAGTTGCTGTAGAGTTGAGTTGCTGTAGAGTAGAGTTGCTGTAGAGTAGAGTTGAGTTGCTGTAGAGTAGAGTTGCTGTAGAGTAGAGTTGCTGTAGTGTAGAGTTGCTGTAGTGTAGAGTTGCTGTAGTGTAGAGTTGCTGTAGTGTAGAGTTGCTGTAGTGTAGAGTTGCTGTAGAGTTGTTATAGAGTAGAGTAGAGTAGAGTTGTTGTAGAGTAGAGTTGCTGTAGAGTAGAGTTGCTGTAGAGTAGAGTTGAGTGGTTGTAGAGTAGAGTTGCTGTAGAGTAGAGTTGCTGTAGAGTAGAGTTGCTGTAGAGTAGAGTTGCTGTAGAGTAGAGTTGAGTGGTTGTAGAGTAGAGTTGCTGTAGAGTAGAGTTGCTGTAGAGTAGAGTTGCTGTAGAGTAGAGTTGCTGTAGAGTAGAGTTGCTGTAGAGTAGAGTTGCTGTAGAGTAGAGTTGAGTGGTTGTAGAGTAGAGTTGCTGTAGAGTTGTTATAGAGTAGAGTAGAGTAGAGTTGTTGTAGAGTAGAGTTGCTGTAGAGTAGAGTTGCTGTAGAGTAGAGTTGAGTGGTTGTAGAGTAGAGTTGCTGTAGAGTAGAGTTGCTGTAGAGTAGAGTTGCTGTAGAGTAGAGTTGCTGTAGAGTAGAGTTGAGTGGTTGTAGAGTAGAGTTGCTGTAGAGTTGAGTTGCTGTAGAGTAGAGTTGCTGTAGAGTAGAGTTGAGTTGCTGTAGAGTAGAGTTGCTGTAGAGTAGAGTTGCTGTAGTGTAGAGTTGCTGTAGAGTAGAGTTGCTGTAGAATAGAGTTGCTGTAGAGTAGAGTTGCTGTAGTGTAGAGTTGCTGTAGTGTAGAGTTGCTGTAGTGTAGAGTTGCTGTAGTGTAGAGTTGCTGTAGTGTAGAGTTGCTGTAGAGTTGTTATAGAGTAGAGTAGAGTAGAGTTGTTGTAGAGTAGAGTTGTTGTAGAGTAGAGTTGCTGTAGAGTGGAGTTGCTGTAGAGTAGAGTTGCTGTAGAGTAGAGTTGCTGTAGAGTAGAGTTGCTGTAGAGTAGAGTTGCTGTAGAGTAGAGTTGTTATAGAGTAGAGTAGAGTTGCTGTAGAGTAGAGTTGCTGTAGAGTTGCTGTAGAGTAGAGTTGCTGTAGAGTAGAGTTGCTGTAGAGTAGAGTTGCTGTAGAGTAGAGTTGAGTGGTTGTAGAGTAGAGTTGTTGTAGAGTAGAGTTGTTGTAGAGTAGAGTTGCTGTAGAGTGGAGTTGCTGTAGAGTAGAGTTGCTGTAGAGTAGAGTTGCTGTAGAGTAGAGTTGCTGTAGAGTAGAGTTGTTATAGAGTAGAGTAGAGTTGCTGTAGAGTAGAGTTGCTGTAGAGTTGCTGTAGAGTAGAGTTGCTGTAGAGTAGAGTTGCTGTAGAGTAGAGTTGCTGTAGAGTAGAGTTGAGTGGTTGTAGAGTAGAGTTGTTGTAGAGTAGAGTTGTTGTAGAGTAGAGTTGCTGTAGAGTAGAGTTGCTGTAGAGTAGAGTTGCTGTAGAGTAGAGTTGCTGTAGAGTAGAGTTGCTGTAGAGTAGAGTAGAGTTGCTGTAGAGTAGAGTTGCTGTAGAGTAGAGTTGCTGTAGAGTAGAGTTGCTGTAGAGTAGAGTTGCTGTAGAGTAGAGTTGAGTTGCTGTAGAGTAGAGTTGCTGTAGTGTAGAGTTGCTGTAGTGTAGAGTTGCTGTAGTGTAGAGTTGCTGTAGTGTAGAGTTGCTGTAGAGTAGAGTAGAGTTGCTGTAGAGTAGAGTAGAGTTGCTGTAGAGTAGAGTTGCTGTAGAGTAGCTGTAGAGTAGAGTTGAGTTGCTGTAGAGTAGAGTTGCTGTAGAGCAGAGTTGCTGTAGAGTAGAGTTGCTGTAGAGTAGAGTTGCTGTAGAGTAGAGTTGCTGTAGAGTAGAGTTGCTGTAGTGTAGAGTTGCTGTAGTGTAGAGTTGCTGTAGTGTAGAGTTGCTGTAGTGTAGAGTTGCTGTAGAGTTGTTATAGAGTAGAGTAGAGTAGAGTTGTTGTAGAGTAGAGTTGCTGTAGAGTAGAGTTGCTGTAGAGTAGAGTTGCTGTAGAGTAGAGTTGCTGTAGAGTTGCTGTAGAGTAGAGTTGCTGTAGAGTGCATTATTAGAGTAGAGTTTCTGTAGAGTGCATTATTATTTCTGGAAGTATTTTTCCCTTAGGGATTTTAAAAAAGAGGTTATCTAATGAGTTATGATACATGAACCAAGCCAATCACAACACTACAAACTCTGATTTGAAACAAAAAAGGTTTTGTAAAATCAGAAAAAAAGACAAGACTTTGAACTTAACAGCTTTAGTGACGGATGAAACTACAATCCCATGAAGCACTGCAAAACAATGGACAAATATAAAACTACTAATTTACAAATGTTGATTATATGTATAAAAACAACATATTTAAAGCGTATTGCAATATATAAAGGTAGGGAGATAGACTTGATTACGTCATTCGCAGTGCATCATGGGAGTGGGCGGAGCTAAAGAGATCTTTTGGCACGTGTTGCTTTGTTCGACTCTGATTGGTGGTATTTTACTAAATAAGCTGAATTAATGCAGTCAACTGGCAGTTTAACTTCCAGAACCAGAATGTTCTGCTCTATTGTAAAGCTCTATTGTTAATTGAAATCAAGTATAAATATTAGATAAAAAGCATTATATTATAAATATTGTATATTATATTGTGTTTCTGGATGGATCTTCTGTCTGTTTCAGGAGGGCGTTTGAAGAAGCTCCTCTCATGACGAAATCTCTCCGAGAGTCTCAGATGAAGGAGAAGCTGGACCGGTACCCGAAGGTGCGTGTGCGTGCGTGCGTGCGTGCGTGCGTGTGTGTGTGTGTGTGTGTGTGTGTGTGTGTGCGCGTGTGTGTGTCGTCTGCCCAGCGCTGATCATGTGATCAGTCATGTGACTGGATTCGTACGGTTCTCCTGTTCTCAGGTGGCGCTGAGGGTCCAGTTTCCAGACCGCCAGGTTCTGCAGGGCTTCTTCAGGCCGCTAGAAACAGGTCAGATCCGACTCTGGCTTTGTTTGGTTTTTAATTTTTTTGTAATTTTATTTGATCTTTTATTATTTTCTTTATGTTTGTTGTATACAATTTTTTTTTCTTTATCTTTTGTTCTGTTCTATTAGGTTGTGTAGTTTTTTTTTATTGTTTTGTATTTTATTTTATTTTATTATATTATTATTCATTCTTTATGTTGTGTTTTGTTTATTTGTATGAAATATTTAATTATTTTATGTTTATTATTATTATTTTTCATTTTCTTTTTATTTATCTTTTATATTATTTTATTTCTTTTCTTGATGATTTGTGTTCACAGCAGATGTTTGTCTGTTTTCCAGTTGCTGCTCTGAGAAGTTTCATCAGATCTCACCTCCAGGACCAACAGCTGCAGTTTTACCTGTGTGAGTTTACCACACACACACACACACACACACACACACACACACACACACACGCACACACACACACACACGCACCGATGTAGTCCTATGATGTGTATGTTTAATCTGCGTATTTTGTATTTTCCAGTTGTTGCGCCGCCCAAAACCATCCTTGACGACCCGACTGCCACTCTGTTCCAGGTGAGACTGAGAGTGTGTCCTTTAGACATCAGGTCATTCTGAACTACAGTGTGTGTGTGTGTGTGTGTGTGTGTGTGTGTGTGTGTGTGTGTGTGTGTGTGTGTGTGTGTGTGTGTGTGTGTGTGTGTGTGTGCGCGTGCGCGTGTGTGTGTGTGTGTGTGTGGTAAACTCACACAGGTAAAACTGCAGCTGTTGGTCCTGCAGGTGAGATCTGATGAAAGTGTGTGTGTGTGTGTGTGTGCGTGTGTGTGCGCGTGTGTGTGCGTGAGTGCGAGTGCGTGTGCGTGTGCGTGTGAGTGTGTGTGTGTGTGTGTGAGTGAGTGAGTGAGTGAGTGAGTGAGTGAGTGAGTGTGTGTGTGTGTGTGTGTGTGTGTGTGTGTGTGTGTGTGTGTGTGTGTGTGTGTGTGTGTGTGTGTGTGTGTGTGTGTGTGAGTGAGTGAGTGAGTGTGTGTGTGTGTGTGTGTGTGAGCGAGTGCGAGTGTGTGTGTCCGTTACTGCTGTACTGTGATGTCAGGTTGATACAGTGATGATTCCCGTCAGAGGTCAGAGGTCACAGGTGTTGTTGTGTAACATCTGTCTCATGATCTTAAGAGGCACAAACAGGATGTTCTCGCTCACTTTCCGTCATGTAATGGAAAGAATGTTTTCCACACGCACACACACACACACACACATGCGCGCACACACACACACACACACACACACACACACGCGAGCGTCTCTTGAATCGGGGTCTCTGAGGACAGACGCCCCTCGGCCCGTTCAAACACATTGTTTCCTTTTCAAAGAGTTCTAA
>NC_137143.1:32568711-32578711 GCF_949319135.1 Squalius cephalus | reverse complement strand
CTAACGACAAGTGTTTTGTTTTTAGTCCAATATAAACTCAATTGATTTTTACACAGTTTGAGGCACATTTCATAACATTTGTTTTATTTCAGACAAACACCTAGTGCATTTTTTTTAAAAGAAGACATTTCTGTTTGCCAAGGCTGCATTTATTTGATCAAAAATACAGTAAAACAGTGAAATATTATTATAATGTAAATCATCTGTTTTCTATGTGAATATACAGTAAAGTGTAATTTATTCCTGTGATCAAAGCTGAATGTTCAGCATCATTACTCCAGTCTTCAGTGTCACATGATCCTTCAGAAATCACTCTAATATGATGATTTGATGATCAAGAAACATTTATGATTATTATCAGTGTTGAAAACAGTTTAATATGTTTGTGGAAACTGATATGTTTCAGGATTCTTTGACGAATAGAGAGTTCTGTACTTGACTAAGTATTTACTGAGGATGCTTAACATGATCACGTACTTCAACATCCATGTGGCCCTTTTCTCATATTAAATAGGTTTTTTAGATTTAAAAAACTGTGTAATATAGGAAATATATATTAAACTCTATACTGCACTTTCACACTGTATGTTTTCAGGAAAGAAGTGACGTTTGATCAGCGCAGGAGGACGAGAGCGTTTGGATCCTCCGGCTGCAGTAGTTCAGTAGTTCAACAATACTTCATGCAAAACTTCATCAATTAAACAAAGTCAATTGCCAGTTGAGTTTTCCTCTTTTTTCTGGCATCAGCTGTTTCTAAGCGCTCCATGACTGCATCTGGAACTGAATACTGTTATTGCAATGCTTTCACACTCAGTTATTTTATTTATATACTATAGTATTTATTAATATTGTGAATTAGCTTTCCTTTTTATATTTTCAGTTTTCTTTTTCATGTCCATTTTAGTCATTTTATGTGCTTTTGACATTTTAAGTTTTTAATATGTGTGTATATATATATAATTTATTTTTGTTTTAGTCATTTTAATAGCCTACTTAAACTTATTTATCTTTTGTAATTTCTAATTTATTTGCAAAATTTGTCATTTCCTCTCTCCCCCCCCCCCCCCCCCAAAAGTTTTTTAAGTTCAAGTTAACTAATATTTATATTTTATTTATATTCTTTTATCAGACATCAACTGTTTATGTTGACAACTCTGGGTCGCATTTACACAACAACGCTGTACTAAAAACGGGAACATTTTTCCTTTGCGTTTTTTGCGTATAGACGAGACAGATCCACGAAAACGACTAAAAGCGCTGTATTCTGCTGTCAGGCCAGTAGATGGCGATATTCTTTGTAAAGAAACACTTTATAGACTATAGACTGAACACGTAACACACATGACGTCATAATTTTCACAAGTTCACGTTTTTGTAGTTTACATGGAGATGAAAATGGAATCGTTTTCAAAAACTTTTGTTTACATGACGTACTAAAAACGAAATAAAGTTTTTCCTTTACGTTTTTCACGTATCAACATTATCAAAATGATCCCCGTTTATGGATCCGCGAAACGACTATAAGCGCTGTATTCTGCTGTCAGGCCAGTAGATGGCGATGTTCTTTGTAAATAAACACGCAACTATAGACTGAACACGTAACATGTGTGCGCATGACATCACCGTTTTCACAAATTCACATTTTTGTAGTTTACACGGAGATGATAGTGGTATCGTTCTTAAAAAACGTCCACTTTGGGTTCGTTTACACGACGTACTAAAATCAGAAATGTTTTTCCTTCGCGTTTTTCTTGATCAACATTATCAAAATGGTCCCGTTCACACGGATCCGCGAAACGGCTAAAAGCGCTGTATTCTGCTGCCAGGCCAGTAGATGGCGATGCTCTTTGTAAATAAACACTTTATAGACTATAGACTGAATGATTAATGCCGTCGCGTTCATAAATTCGTGTTTTTGTAGTTTACACGGAGTCAATAACGGTATCGTTTTCAAAAACTTGCACTTTGAAACCCGTTTTCAAAAGTTTGTGTAAATGAACGGCCAAAACGCACAAAAGGTTTTCTGTTTCTAGTTGAAAACAGTGTTTTGTAGTTTTCAAACGAAGATTTCAGGCATTTTGCGAAGCTGGTAGTGGGTAAGCGATGCTTTGATGTAAACGGTCCTGCCGCCTCGCTGCCCGTCTGGAGGAACTTCAAAGTGTCCGGAGGCTCTGGCACTCGTCATCTCTCCACGAGCCGCGGCCCCGTCGACTCGGTTAATGAGCTCCAGCTGCGGCGGCTCTTTGATGAAGGACCTGCTGAGGGTTAGCGGAGCCGCGCAGGTGAACTAATGCTCACGCGCGTGTCTACAGTTTAACCCGCAAAACACCGCCTTGTTCTCCATCATCCCATTCAAAGGTAAAAGTCTGCACTACATTTGAAGAAGACTTCAAAAAGTCCCCTTGTGGTGAAAATCCAGCTTTTAATGTTGTTTATGTGTCTATGTGGTGTTTTAATGTGCTTTAAGACAAACCATGTGTAAATTCATAAGTCGACAGCATTGCTGAGTATTTCCTCCTTAAAACTGCAGTGAACCAAAGACAGTCTCAAAAACACGCTTTGAAATCGCTGGTGTTTCTGACGTCACAAACTACCTTGTAACCAATCAGATCAACGTGTGATCGTCAACCAGTGGATCTCTGAGCTGAGGGAGTGAGTGGAGGCGGGGCTCATTTGCATATTCATAGAACCACGCATACTAAATGAGGCAAGGGTGTCGAGTTACATTCAAGATATTTTAGGACAATTTTGTCAAGGAAAAAAATTAAATATGTCATTTTAGTGATCAAAGATTTGTTTTAAAGGAGACATATCATGCTTTTAAATCGTTCCTTTTTGCATATAAATCATACATTTGTAGTCTATATAAAGCATAACTGCAATGCTTGGGTCTGAATTCCTCATTATTATAGCTCCACAGGCCCCTTTTCTACCCCTTTTCTGATGTGCGTCTGAGAGCAACTCGTTTTGGTGCGGTCTCTTTAAATACAATTGAGACACTTCATACCCCCCCCCCCCCCCTCTCCAGGATGCAGAGGTTCAACTCCACCCCGTTCGGCCATTTTTGTAGTTTATAGCAGAGATACGATTATCTAGCGGCACAGAAACTTTTTATTCACACGTTATTAACAACGGAAGACTTGTCCAGCCAGCCTTACATGTTCGAGCCAGAGTCGGAGCCGGAGCGAGATGAAAATGAAGACGACGAACCTGCAGAACAACGTCTTCATATGGATGTATCGCAATGGTGTGTTACTGTATTTACACATGAAACTTTGGTCTTCCGACCTTTTACCACCGTGTCGATTTATTTTGATGAATATGTGCGAGGGAGAGAGAGCAAGACAGCGTCTAGTTTGGAGACGGTGTCTTGTTTACACTTTCGCCTGGCTCCGAAGAGAGAGAGAGTGCGCGCACGACCGGGTCTCTCTCTCTCTGCTCGTTCTTTCAGTTAAACATGCGCCCTGTCACAAGCGCAGCAGTTCATCTACATTAGACGGTGTAATGAAGCGTGTGGGTTACTACATCCAACAACCCAACATTTTAACTTACGCTCTCGTAACTTCTGCATCTTTTAGCTTGGACTACAAAATTGCAGCGAGAAATAAAAATGGCGGATTGCTCGAAGTGTTGGGCCGGAAGTCAATGTCCTTATTTGGCAGTTCCGCTGCAAATACTGTGACGTAATAGTTCACAAAACGTCATAGATAACAGAAAAATCGAAACAGGTTGAAAAATAAGGCCAAAACAGAATATAAAGATATCAACGAAGCGCCTGAAGAGAATAATTTCAACTTTTATGTACTTCTAAACACTCCAAATATACAACAAAATGCATTTAAGGGCTAAAAAAAGTGGATTTAGCATGATATGTCCCCTTTAAGGGATACAATTATTGACTAGAGGAGGACTTTAAGAGTTTATGATCTGCATCACATTTGAATGAACTTAAACACTTGATTAAAGACCTAGTCAACACGAAGTCTTAATGTTTCTAATTCAAGTTCAAGTGTTTTTGTTGTCTCAGTAGCGCCACAGTGCAAAACAAACATATCTTACAAGACAACAAATAGCACACTTCAACAAACCGTGTGTTTCTGTGCTGGTCCAGAAGAGGTTGTTCGGGTCCCTCTAGTGGACGGACTTCATGAGCTCGCTCACAATGCGCGTGCTGTAGTTTTGGTCACGTGTTTTCACTAGTGTTTTCTTCGCACGTGGATTCCTACTGTTGATGATTTGACATAATTCAGGATCGTTAGGTTCTTCAAAGCTCATCCTGAAGTTGCAGATGGATCTGTCCTTTCCGATGCACACAAGAACACGCAGCATATCAGACAACTTAATCTGGACATTTGAATCAAATCCGCAAATTCGTTTGAACAACCAAATTAGCCAGAGATCAGTGAGCATGATTAGAATATCTGGCATCTGTCAATCATCTCAACGGACCCCAGATGGCAGTACAGCGAGTGAACAGCAGGTGGCGCTGTTGTCAAATATATCTTTATTAACTGCTACTGCAGAGCATAAAATCCGGGGGGAGGAGTCGGATAAAATCCAACTCCTCCCACCTTACGTACCTAAACCTACCAATCTCCACCCCCTGATCCCTAAACCCACCCCTAAACCTACCCATCTCCACCCCTAAACCTACCAATCTCCACCCCTTATATAAGATCCGACTCCTCCCCTCGGATCTTGTGTACTGCATTGAGGTGCTACTGGCAGGACCAGGGTTATTATCGCTAACTACAAATAATAAAAGTTACTTGAAATGAAGTAAACATTAACTGAAAATAAATTAATTATAACAATTATATTAAATATAATAAACGTATTTGATCTCAGCAAGTTGCCTAGAAACATTAGCTATTCCTTTTTATTTAGTTTAACTTGTACTAAAATAACCAAAACTGCAACTGATAAAAAAATGAAAACTAAATAGACTTTTTAAAAACTAATAATTATTGTTATTATTTTTAAACACATTTTTAAAAGAAAATTACTAACTGAAAATATATATAAAAATAATTAAAAAATAAAACGCTAAAAAAAAAGTCCGTATCAGTCACTTAGGTTTTAAAAACATCAGGGGCTGTGGGTGTGAGTAATAAGATAACATGATTCAATACAGAGAATAATGTATATTGTAGGCCTATATACAGTGGCAGATTGGTTCATAAACTCAGCCCTGGCACTGTCGCCACACCACATTACCCCACAGACATTCAATGTGAGGTAGTTAGGGGGGTTCGGGGCAGAAAATGTGGATTTCTCGGACCTACATATGTGCATTTTAAGGTGTTTGAAGGCCAACATTTTTTGATAAGTGGGCAGTAGCATAAATTATATGTCAAGCAGATAACAGATTCTTAAACATGAGAATGAGGATAAATGTTGAAATGAATGATCCACACTACAAAATGGAAATGCAAAATGTTTCTGCTTATTGTTGACAATACACAATCACATATTCCAAACAGGAATGGCCTTAAATGAGAAATCTTTCAAGGATTATTTTGCATAGACGTTACATTTCAATCAAACACCAGTGCAATCTTTTTGTGTCAGAGGCAAATGAGCAATTTATATATTAGCATTAAAGATTGGTTTCAGTAACTTGTTTCTTTCTTGAGTTAATCAATGTTTTTGGCACTAATCAGTTCAATTAAATTTCAACTGTTCACTCATAAAGACAGTCACTTGTCGCCACCTACTGGCTTAATGATACAAGTTGCGCAAACACAGACAAGCGGAGTGATACAAACGGTGAAGAGGCTGATACTGGTGAAATATTCCAACACATTTGAGGACCATACAAATATATAGTAATAATAAAAGACAGTACACATCATATTAATAAACCATACTATGAATAAAAAATCATAGTCAGGTTGCTTATAGTTAAAAGAATGTCATGAACGATCATTTAGGCTAGATGTAGCCTATTTTTCACATTTTTGGTCACAATATATATATATATATATATATATATATATATATATATATATATATATATACATATATATATAGGCTATATATATATATATATATATATATATATATATATATATATATATATATATATATATATATATATTTTATGACACGAGTCAGTTTTGAAAGGAGGAAGATTAAATGCTTGACCGAACATGACGATATAAACTGAAAGTGAATTTTAATATGTTTCCAGTATATTTGTTTCTGGTGTGAATGATGATCAGTGTTTTTGTTGTCAGAAATGTTTACAGCTGTTGCGTTTTTAATTCAGTAAAAGAGTCTCAGTTGCAGCTGGAACATTGAACTTTAAAGGACCGTTAAAGTCCGATAACATATATTTTAATAAAAATATAAAAGCAAGTCAACTTCAACCGAAGCTAAAGTTCAGCTAAATATGTCATTATCCCTCCCATATTAATGTATTAGGCTATTTAGTCTAATTACAATATGACTTTGTATAACAATAATGATTTTGCAATGTGAGCATCATAGATTATCCCGTTATAAATAAACCTTATATATGTTCTTCATGCAAAAGCATTCATGAATGGATTTAAATGTTAGTAAGTCTTATAGAACTTTTGTTTTAATGTTTGTCGATTTGACGATTGCTAAACTGTTTTTGTTAATGCAAATGCATTATGCATAGGTTAATTCATTAATGCATAATAGTTAATGCATTAAATCTCTTCTTAAAACATTTTATTTTAGGATTGCTTTTACTTGATTTTCATTGTTTGTGTTTATTTTTGTATTTAAAGTGTGTAGTTTCTCTGTTGTTATGTTTGCCTGTAAAGCGCTTTGAGAAAGCAACTTTTAAAGGCGCTATATAAAATAAATGTATTATTATTATTATTATTAAATTAAATAATAATTTATGTATGTACCCGTGTTATAGCGACACCGGTGGCCGTTCAGTGAAACTGCAGCTCTTACTGCTCGTGCTCGTGCACAGTAACACACAAGAGACTGAACGTGAGTCAAGACCCGATATACTCACGGAGAAGATCTTTTTCATTCTTCAATTAGAGGTAAAAAGAAGTTGGAAATACTTTTACAGCGATTTACTGTTAACGAACATCCCGATGCCGTCCACTGAGAGTGATCATTAGATGAATATGTAAATATGTGCTGATAAACACACAGAAATGAGAAATCATCAGTTCAGAAGCATCTGATCATAGTGATGTGTGTGTTTACATCAGATCTGAGATTGATGAGCTCATTTAAGTTATACTGTTATTATAGTCTGATTATAAAGTATATTTGCGACTGTAGACTATATAGATCTGACTATGAGACTATAGTTTGAATAAATCCATGACAAACATTAACATTACAGTACAGAACAGCTCTTTCAGAATAGACCTGAACATTGTATAAGCATTCGTTCGTTTCATGTGTAGTTGAACGGAAGAAAGCTCTCAGGCAAACGTGACGTCACATGTTTTTGATTTTCCCGCCAAAAACGACCCGAGTCCTTCACATAAACATCAGTCTACACAGGCTTTCATAGATAACATAAGGAGTCGGGGAAGATCTCATAATTTAGTTTTGTTACAAGTTGTTCACACATCGGTGATTAGTGATTAGAAAATTCGTACTTATAGCCTCTTTAATGCATAGAAATAAATGAGGTTCAAAATGACATTTGAAGATCATTGCATGGACAAAAACGCAGAGCGTTCAGAACATCTCCTTTTCTTGTTTCACAGGTTTGGAACCACATGAATGATCATCTCAGGCCTTTATCTTGCACTGAGCCTGGAAGACTCCTCTCAGAACTACGACAAACGCTCAGTGCAACTCGATAGTCATCAGCAATCCTGGATATTTACCCCTTCATTCTTCAACGGCATGCTTGGAAACCCTGAGGGACTCTCTTGTGTCTGTGTCTAAATGTGTTTATTTATAGAATAACTGTGCGATTCCTTCACAGGTGCTTCTGGACACACATTCCAGCCTCACCCTCGTCGAGCAGAAATAACCTCCTCAGTCTGGAGAAAGTGGACGGGCCGATCTGATCTCTCTGGGCTGGATCCGGTCAGAACGCTGGATCTGTGAAGGAATCGGACTAGAAGGTAATGCTGGATCTGATGTTAATGATCTCTGTGAGACTCTGGCTCTTTTGACGGTTTTGTTTTTTGACAGATAGTGAGTCACGCGCGCCAAAATAGAGTCAGAAATACTTCATGCACCCCGAGGAGAAGAAACAGCCACGAATCTGCTTCTGTGGAAACCGAATCTCTCCAGCGTGAGATGAGCTCCGGTCTCAGCAGATCAACAGAGTCTGTGCTTCACACCGCTGGAGATCTTCCAGCCCTGGATCTGCTGATCTGGAGAGAGTCCATCACTAAAAGCTATAGAGTAGACCACTGTTCAAAAGTTTGGGGTCAGTAAGAATTTTGAATTCTTTTATTCAGCAAGGACACAATAAATCGATCAAAAGTTACATTATAGAATTTTACGTTGTTACAAAAGATTATTTCAAGTAAATGCTGTTCTTTTGAACTTTCTATATTCAAAGAATCTTGAAAAAAAGCATCATGAATTCCACACTTTTAGTGTTTCATTTCTATTTTTAACATTATTTATTTAAATTTTACAATTTATTTTACCTAATTCATTTAGTATGTTTTATTTTCATGTTTTCATGGTACAAGTATTTGCATTTTACATTTTTATGATTTAATTTAAAAATTCTTATTTTGATTTGTTTTCGTTTTACATGTTTTATGATTTAATACATTTTTAAGAAGTGCTTATTTTAAATTTTTTCATTTTACATTTTTATGATTATATATTTTACTGTTTGATTTCATTTTTAAATTTGTTTTTTTTTACATTTTATGATTTAATTTAATTTCTATTTTTATTTGTTTTCATTTTACATGTTTATGATTAAATACATTTTAAGTGTTTTTTTATTTCTATTTAATTTTTTGTTACATTTTTATGATTATTAATTTTTAGTGTTTGATTTCATTTAAAAATTATTTTAATTTTACATTTTTGTGATTTTTAATTTAACAAGTTTAATTTTGAATTATGTAGTATTTGTTTATTTTTTTATTTTACATTGTTAATTATTAGTGTTGGATTTCAGATTAGTTTTGTTTTGATTTGTTTTCATAAATAAGCATTTATTTTTTAATTTAATATTTTTATGATTATACATTTTTAGTGTTTGATTTCATTTAGAAATTATTTTAATTTTACAATTTTATAATTTAATAAATTTTTAGTAAGTTTAATTTTGATTAACACATGAAGAAGCACAACTGTTTTTAACATTGATAATAAGAAATATAACGGAGCTGGAATAAATGACACTTTAAAATATATCACAATAGAAAACAGTTTAAATAGCAATATTACTATTTGTATTTCTGATTAAATAGATGCTGTGAGACTCTTGACCGTGAGCCCAGACTTCTGAGCTCTAGCGTAACCGAACGTCACGACATGAGCGCCTCCTCTGGACATTATTTAAACTGTGCGGGCGTGTTCTCCCCGATCGGAGCCGCGCGTGTGTGTCAGCTAACGCTGTGCTGCGCTGTCGTCTCTCTGGTGATCCACGCCGCCGGTTACAGCGCCACCTACGGGACGTTCTGTATGGCGGTTTGGACGTCGTGCTTCGCCATCACAGCGTGTGTGTTCGTGCTGGACGTGACCCGCCTTCACGCGTGTCTCCCCGTGTCGTGGGAGAATCTAACCGTGACGTTCGCGTCTCTAGCGGTGTTGCTCACGCTCACCGCATCTGTTGTGTATCCCGTGTACTTCGTGCGTGCGGACGACTGTCCTTACAACAACTGCCACGTACGAAACTACCGTATCGCGGTGACCGTGTGCTCGTGGGCGGCGTGCGTCGCTTACGGGACGGAGGTTTTTCTGTCGCGTGCTAAACCGGGTCGTGCCGTCGGCTACATGGCGACGCCGTCCGGCATCCTGAAAGTGGTGCAAATCTTCGTAGCATGCGTGATCTTTGTGATGCTAGCTA
>NC_137143.1:32558711-32563711 GCF_949319135.1 Squalius cephalus | reverse complement strand
CCCTGTCAGTGACAGCTGATAATATCAACATACTTCTATCACCACGCTTTTACTATAGTATCTGCACTGAAACTATAGTACTAATGATTAAAGTCGTGATGTAGGCCTGGAAGTAGCGGCAGCTCTTCGGTATTGTGACATGCATCCGGATTATGGAAAAATAAAAATGTTGAGTGAGTGAGACAGTTGTTGAGATGTGGGCGTGGCTCTCAGTGTATGCAGATGAGCATGAGCTTGAGGGGCGGGGCTTAATAAGCGCATTAAATGATTGGAGGATCCTGCATATGTCACCAGGAAGTAATGACGGTGGTGTTATTGATATTTGCTGATTATAAACATTAACCTTATATTGGGATATTACAAAAACACATTCAAACAATGTTATATTGTGAGTAAAAATTAGAATGTTGGTATTTATATTGTTGTTAACAATGTTTATACGCTATTAAGGTCAAGAAAACAAAAATGTGGTGTAATAAAAAAAAAAGTAATTATTTCTAATTAGTATATGGTTGAATTGGATCATCAAAGGCATTGCTTAATAAAGTGAGATTAAATGCATAAAGTATATTTGTGTAATTTAACATAATTGCAGGTATGCATATTCTGAGTTTGCATTTCACTGTTTTTATTAATTTTGAAGAATACTGAATCTGTTTTTATGAAATGCATGTTCATATTTACAATAACCATCATGCTCACACAGGAGAGCTGTCAGTGAATACTTGGGAAAACTTTCAAAGTCCCCTTGTGGTGTAAATCCAGCTTTTAATGTTGTTTATGTGTCTATGTGGTGTTTTTAATCTGCTTTAAGACAAACCATGTGTAAATTCATAAGTCGACAGCATTGCTGAGTATTTCCTCCTTAAAACTGCAGTGAACCAAAGACAGTCTCAAAAACACACTTTGAAATCGCTGGTGTTTCTGACGCACAAACTACCTTGTAACCAATCAGATCAACGTGTGATCGTCAACCAGTGGATCTCTGAGCTGAGAGAGTGAGTGGAGGCGGGGCTCATTTGCATATTCATAGAACCGCGAATACTAAATGGGCAAGGGTGTCGAGTTACATTCAAGCTATTTTAAGACATGAAGAATTATTTTTCAAGGAAAAAACGATTAAATATGTCGTTTTGGTGATCAAAGATGAGTTTTAAGGGATAACAATTTTGACTTCAAGGGGACTTTAATACTAAAAACATTTTTGCGCAATTGTTTAGCAAACATCATGGAAATGTTCCTTTTAAATGTTCACATTACAACACAGAAGAAAAGATTTGTTGCTACTTCCGTTTCATTGCGACTTTAAACACTAAATTAATTTTCGTAAATTCACCATGAGCTTTGCTGTGATGATTCCCTCATGCATATTTTTGACATGCCACAGTCAAGCAGAATGAATCAATACCAGCCTAATTAAAAAGTCATTAAGCGCTCATCTTTTAATGAATTAGAGGTGCTGTTGATGAATGCAGGAGGATTTTTAATAACCGGCCCGTACGGTATACCGGGTTCATTTGTATTCGTGTGACCGACATCAGAGAGACCCTCACCTCCTGACACACACACAAGACCCTCACATCACCTATACGAGCTGCTCTGAATGTCAAGAGCTTCACGGCTTTATCGCTCCTGACGCGTCTTTTGTGTGGAAGCGTTTAATCCGGCGACGCGCGGTAATTCCAGTCAGAGCGCGCGACACGAGCTGAATACAAAACTCGACGGAACTCCTCGTGTGCGCGCCTCTCTCTCTCTCTCTCTCTCTCTCTCTCTCTCTCTCTCTCTCTCTCTCTCTCTCTGTGTGTGTGTGTGTGTGTGTGTGTGTGTGTGTGTGATTGTCTCTCTCTCTGGTTTTCTCCGGGCCAAATGAGCCCCTTAAGAAAAACCGTCAATCTGTGGATTTGGCATCCGTTCCTCCGTCTAATCACGGTGACAGAAATCGTCGTGCACGCTTCGCCTGGATTCCTTTTCAGACAGAACTGATTCATATATTTGGGTATTTTTAATAAATCTGAGGGGATTTGAGGGAGAAAGCCAATGAGTGTCGGTACGCTCCGACGGGCACAGAGAGGAATATTGTGCCCGACGCCGCGGGACTTTAATTAACTCACTTAAAGAGGCAGACGGGCGAAGTTTGGCTCGAACTTTCTGTCGGGAAGAAACACGAGTGTGTTTCTGTGACGTCACGGGCAGACAGACAGCAGAAGTGTGCAATGAAAGCCTGTCTCGCTGCTCTCATGAGCGAGACAGCAGCTGTCCACAGCATCTGTATATTTAGCACACAGACACGAACACTATTCACACACATTCCTCTCTCAGCTGCTCATAAACACAAGCAAGTTATGATTATAATCATAACTATGTGTTTATGAACAACACAGAAGAAAAGATGTCGGTCTCTGATGTCGGTCACACGAATACAAATGAACCCGGTATACCGTACGGGCCGGTTATTAAAAATGTATAACATCAAGGCCAAAACGTATGATATAGCTGCTTCTGATTGGCCAATGCAGCGAACCTTAGTTTACAATTGGTCAACTATTCCTATGAGATTCTCTCTCTTTCTCCTCAACTCTCTGAATAAAATTGAGCTGTTTTTTTCCTCCATATTCTCACTATATCAGACTGTATGAGCCATAAAAGCCTGAAGCATGTAAAACACATGCAAACTTTTGTCATATTTTCTCTAAAGGTTCATTAAACTCTTCCATTTTTTTCCTGAATATTATTTCATAAGTCAGGCTTAACATGTGCTTCAACTTAAGTCTTTGTATGTAAATGGTGGTGGGAACAAAACCCTGAATTCCTTTGAAATATAATTCATGAGAAAGAGGGAATTTCAAGTATTTGAAGACAAACATTCTTGATAATCCATCTTAAGCCGACGGTGGATTCTCATATGAGGGATTCGTCTGACAGAAATACACTCAATGGACTTTGACTTTCACATGTAACCGGAGTGTCAAAGAATCCTAAAGGAATGCTCATGGAATTCCAATCATAATTTAGTCCTAATTTTAATGCGATTAAAACAAGAATCTTGTTTTGCTGCTCAAATGTAAATATAAACTTCAGTTCCAGTCTAAGTGTTATTTTTAATGCTTTCAAATCATTTAATCGCGATTAATTGCATCTATAAAAGTTTATATACACACAATTATAAACATATATTATGCGATTAATCGATTTTGCCTATTAGTTTTCATTTATAATTTGTAGGATTAGCTTTTTTTATTTAATTTTTATTTCAGTTTAATTTTTAGAAATTGTGTTCGTTGTTTTGATTTGTTGCTGTTTTCAAATATTACCATTTATGTTTGATTTATTTAAATTTTAGTTTCAGTTCAGTTTTGTTTTTTATTTATTTCCAGTTTTAAGTGCTTCAGCTCAAACTTATTTCAGGTTATTGCCAAGTCAAAATTTTTCATTTTAGTTGAAGTTTTCCGTATAATATTTAATATTTTATTTTACTTAAATTAACAAACATGTTTTTAATAGTTAACGTTTTAGTTAACAAAAATAAAACCTGGTTCCAGTGGAATTTTATGTAGGAGTCTTCAAATTTTAATCGGAATTTTGTAGCATTGCGATTTTGACAAGTTGTTCAAATAATGAAAAGTTTAGTTTTTTGTATCTTAAAACTCAAATACACTTTCCATTGGGAAACTCTGAGAAGAGGATTTAACATATTAGTAAAAATTATATGATCACACGACTTTTTTTACAATGTTGAGACACGTCATCATATTTCTAAAATATATAATTTAGGATATTATGTTTTTAATTCTAAAAATCCATTTAATTTGACGTAGGCTAGCAAAACAGTAGCCTATGCCTTTTTTTTTCTCAAAAAAATGCAAATGCAAATGCAAAACAAGATGCAAATCGTATTTTGTGCACTGTATTTAGCATTTACACATATGTAAGTATAAAGTATGAAGTGTTGTGTGACGTGTGTCTGTAAACACAAACACACACCGTTGATCCACATTTCAGGGTTTATTTCTACAGGAACTGATGCAATAAGAGCGTACAGTTACAAACCCCGCCCACAACTCATCCCGAGCGCTGATTGGTCTGACGCGACAGCATCTCGCCTCTCATTGGTTCCCACGCGTGTCAGTCAGAGCGCGGTGCCGCTGCACATGGAGGGAATGAAGCCACGTTGACATCAGTTAGTGTTTTTACTCACCGCTTGATAAACTAGATCCGAAACTTCAATTCACGGTGAATATCGGCGGAGGTGAGAAAAATCTTCAATATCCTGAGATGATGAAATATTTATAGAATCATAATAATGATGATGTATCATCAGGCTGCAGGATGAGGAATGATTCTTCATATGCACTGATCACACTAACAGTAACATCATATCTATGTTTTATGCTATGGTGTATGACAACAATAATACTCTAGTTATATAATTTGACACAATTATAAAAATGGTTTTGATGGTGCAATGTAGCACTGTATATTCCTTGCTACTATGTAACATAAAATATCTGTGATTGAAGTGAAATGACTGTAATTTTACAGTGTTTTCTGTAATGTATTATTGTCCTGCAGCCTCTGGATATTATAGCTCAATGCCAAGGTCGTTGCTTTGATTTTCAGTGATTGTTTTGAATGCAATGCAGGTTGCTTTAGATGAAAGTGTGTGACAGATGTATAACAGAGCTGGTGTGTGTGTGTGTGTGTGTGTGTGTGTGTGTGTGTGTGCAGGTGTGTGATCTTCAGGATGAGTGTGGGCTTCATTGGAGCGGGTCAGCTGGCACATGCCCTGGTCAAGGGCTTCACAGCTGCAGGTAACAAACTAAACACACACACACACTAATGAACTTTAGTCTCTCGACTGGTCCAGTTGTTTACACGTATATCTACAGACCCTTTCCAAAAAATTAGAAAATCATGGAAAAGTTGTGAGGATTTGCACCTGCCCACACTGCCAAAATAACCAAAACCTGCTTCAATGACCATGGTATCACTGTGTAATTACT
>NC_137143.1:32546211-32551211 GCF_949319135.1 Squalius cephalus | reverse complement strand
CACTCACTGATTCACTCACTCACTCACTGATTCACTCACTCACTCACTCACTCACTGATTCACTCACTCACTCACTCACTCACTCACTCACTCTCTCACTGATTCACTCACTCACTCACTCACTCACTGATTCACTCACTCACTCACTCACTCACTCACTCACTGATTCACTCACTCACTCACTCACTCACTGATTCACTCACTCACTCACTCACTCACTGAGGATCATAAATGTTTCTTGAGCATCAAATCCTCATATTAGAGTGATTTCTGAAGTATCATGTGACACTGAAGACTGGAGTAATGATGCTGAACATTCAGCTTTGATCACAGGAATAAACATGCTCATGACATGCTCTTTTATCATATGTCTCCTGTGTGTGTGTGTGTGTGTGTGTGTGTGTGTGTGTGTGTGTTTGCTCTCAGGCCTTCACAGCTCTGGACGCTCTGGCTGACGGGGGGGTGAAGATGGGGTTGCCACGGAGACTGGCGGTGCGACTGGGAGCACAAGCTTTACTGGTACGTCACGTCACATGACCCAAGCAAGATATACACACAATCAAGGCCTATTTTAGTTGATGACCGTTTGACCTTTTTTCACCCCCTTTTTTTTTGAACATGTGGTGATTAATGTGAGGCTGAAGCTACAACAGATTTTATATGTATGAACCTAAAAAAATTAAGATGACTTTAGCTTGATGGCATCACTAATATTATGCAAATGTATGCTTTAATTAGTGATTTTTGCATGCTAGCACTGCTGTAGTGTTTAATTCTTAAGTGTGTACTTGACCGTCACCATGAAGTGTTTGTGGTTAGTGTGAATTGTGATGCAGACGTCTGAAAATATATTGTGGAATTGCTGTGAGAAACAGACATGTCTGGTATTATTTATGTTTTTTTTTCTCTTCTCTGGATTTTGTTATAAAAGTTCAATTAAATTCTAGTAATTAAAACGCATTACTATTTAGCATTTAATTTATTACATTTTAACAATTAAATAAATTTAAATTTAACAAATTTTTTTTTCTGTTTTAAATGTTAAATTAAATTCTAATATTTAAAAAGCAATTTAACTTAATTCTAATTATTAAATTAATAAAATTAAATTTTAGGGCCCTATATATGTTTTTTTTTTTGTTTTGTTTTTTACAAAATTCAGTTTTTTTCTAGATTCTGTTTTAAATGTTAATTAAAATTCTAGTAATCAAAAAGAAATTCAATTTAACAACCATTTATTAATTTTTTACCCCTATGAAATCAGTTAAAAAAAAAAAAATTCCTGAATGTATTTCTTCTCTGGATTCTGTTTTAAATGTTAAATTAAATTCTACTAATCAAAAATCATGTCTAATGAACTGAAATCATGAAACTTATTCAATTTAACAACAATGTATCTAATCTAATATTTTAACAAAAACGAAATTTGTATTTTTAATCCTTTAAATTTTCCCCAAAATTCTGGGTTGAATTTTGAATTTGTTGAATGTTTTGTGGTGTTGTGATGTACAGGGTGCTGCTAAAATGCTGCTGGACTCGGAGCAGCACCCGGGGCAGCTGAAGGATAACGTGTGCTCACCAGGGGGCGCCACCATCCACGCACTGCACTTCCTGGAGAGCGGAGGCTTCCGGAGTCTCCTCATCAACGCCGTAGAGGCGTCCTGCATCCGAACCCGGTGAGAGCTTACACACGCTTCGCATTAGTACAAGCCCGACTGAACACCGTTGAAACCAAGCGGCAAATATCCGTTCTCTCTCTTGAAGCCAACACTGAAGTGTCTTAAACTGCAGTTCATCGACTGGCCACTAGAGGCCGGCTGCAGAAGAGACTCAATCCCATAAACCCCCATGTTAAAATTCCCAACTTTACAGCAGAAAAACACATGTTTACAGCCTGGTGCAAAAAGTAGTTTTGGTCTATATTGCTAATTCTGCCCTTCATGACGACTGTGAGGGGGGTGAATATTTTTATAACTCATCCGTTTAAATTATATTAAGCCTTAAAGTTCTGCATAATTAAGGGCGTGGCCACTTGAGTGACAGGTGGATTGCCGCTGATGTCACTGCTAGGTGTTTGTCTGCTGTGTGTTAGCGTCACGTCACCTCAGCTAATCCGCCTCGCTGCACATTTCCGTTTATCCGGGAGCGACACTGCCAAGATGGCGACGGCCGGCTCCGCCCACTTTGGGCTTCAGAAACGCTCTTCAGAAACACTACAGGTGACGTCACACACACTACGTCCATATTTTTTTAGATTGGTTGAAACTGGTGGTTATGGAAAGGGGCGGGACATTTCCCAAACACACTTGAAGCACTCGACCAATCAGAGCACAGTGTGCTTTTCAGAAGGAGGGGCTTCATAGAGACAGGAAGTAAACAGAGCGTTACTGACAGACTGGGAAGAGATGAGCCGCAACAATGGAGAATATGAGGAGAATAATCAACATTCAAGTTCTAGTCGAGCCTGAGAACATCATCAGTAATAATAACATGTTCCTGTGGGCAGGGAGCTGCAGTTTCTGGCGGATCAGGAGAAGATCTCGCCGGCGGCCATCAAGAAGACGACGCTGGATAAAGTTCTGCAGCAGCCGGGCGTCTCGTCCACATCTGTGGGAACCAAGAGCAGAGTCAACCTGTTCAACAACCGGAGCGGGAAGAAGAACTGAACGAGAGAACGGCAGTGGTGTCCGTCCGTACACACACACACACACACACACACACACACACACACACACACACACACACACACACACACACACACAGACTGAAGCTGAAGCGCATCATGATGTTACACTAATTCATGTCATATCTCTAAAGGAAGTAAAAACTTTTTTTTATCAACGTTTTATATCGATAGTCACTTTACCGTCATATGCACACAAACCTTCAGACTGTTGCAGGAAGTGATGTCACAGAATGACTCTTTAAATTTAATTTCTTTACTTTGTTACCTCTTTCTGGAACACTTCATGGGGTTTATTGTAGATCTCGATGCCCGAATACTTTTCAAAACGTTGGTGAAAATAATGGATGTCAAACCAAAGTGTTTTGTAGCGGTTGTCATGCGTGAAACGTCTCTCTCTCTCTGTCCGCTGTGTGTATTTCTGTTGCAGAAAACCACATAAATGGTGCTTAAAGTTAAAAAGAATGGCTTATGTTTGTTGATTATTGTGCAAGATCTCCTCTTCCTGGAGCGTTACAGGAAACCGCTTCTCCATCTGATTGCACAAGTTTTTCTCATTCACTGAACATTTCAGTTATTAGTTATTTTAGTCACACTTGAACACTGGACTGACAATCAGTGTTGACTAGAGCCACTATACTGCAGAAACCTGTGTGTGTGTGTGTGTGTGTGTGTGTGTGTGTGTGTGTGAGAGTGTGTGTGAGAGAGTGTGTGAGAGTGTGTGAGAGTGTGTGTGAGAGTGTGTGTGAGAGTGTGTGTGAGAGTGTGTGTGAGAGTGTGTGAGAGTGTGTGAGAGTGTGTGTGTGAGAGTGTGTGTGAGAGTGTGTGTGAGAGTGTGTGTGAGAGTGTGTGTGAGAGTGTGTGTGTGTGTGAGAGTGTGTGTGAGAGTGTGTGTGAGAGTGTGTGTGAGAGTGTGTGTGAGAGTGTGTGAGAGTGTGTGTGAGAGTGTGTGAGAGTGTGTGAGAGTGTGTGTGTGAGAGTGTGTGTGAGAGTGTGTGAGAGTGTGTGTGAGAGTGTGTGAGAGTGTGTGAGAGTGTGTGTGTGAGAGTGTGTGAGAGTGTGTGTGAGAGTGTGTGTGAGAGTGTGTGAGAGAGTGTGTGAGAGAGAGTGTGAGAGAGAGTGTGTGAGAGAGTGTGTGAGAGTGTGTGTGAGAGTGTGTGAGAGAGTGTGTGAGAGAGAGTGTGAGAGAGTGTGTGAGAGAGTGTGTGAGAGAGTGTGAGAGTGTGTGTGAGAGTGTGTGTGAGAGTGTGTGTGAGAGTGTGTGTGAGAGTGTGTGTGAGAGTGTGTGAGAGTGTGTGTGAGAGTGTGTGTGTGTGTGAGAGTGTGTGTGAGAGTGTGTGAGAGAGTGTGTGAGAGAGAGTGTGAGAGAGAGTGTGAGAGAGAGTGTGTGAGAGAGTGTGTGAGAGTGTGTGTGAGAGTGTGTGAGAGAGTGTGTGAGAGAGAGTGTGAGAGAGTGTGTGAGAGAGTGTGTGAGAGAGTGTGAGAGTGTGTGTGAGAGTGTGTGTGAGAGTGTGTGTGAGAGTGTGTGTGAGAGTGTGTGTGAGAGTGTGTGTGAGAGTGTGTGTGAGAGTGTGTGTGAGTGTGTGTGAGAGTGAGAGTGTGTGTGTCTGAGTGAGTGTGTGTGTGAGAGTGTGTGAGTGTGTGTGAGAGTGTGTGTGTGTGTGAGAGTGTGTGAGAGTGTGTGAGTGTGTGTGAGTGTGAGAGTGTGTGTGAGAGTGTGTGTTAGTGTGAGTGTGTGTGAGAGTGTGTGTGAGAGTGTGTGAGAGTGTGTGTGAGTGTGAGAGTGTGTGTGAGAGTGTGTGTGTGAGAGTGTGTGAGAGTGTGAGTGTGAGTGTGAGAGTGTGAGTGTGAGAGTGTGAGTGTGAGAGTGTGAGTGTGAGAGTGTGAGTGTGAGAGTGTGAGTGAGAGTGTGAGTGTGAGAGTGTGAGTGTGAGTGTGAGAGTGTGTGTGAGAGTGTGTGTGAGTGTGAGAGTGTGTGTGAGAGTGTGTGTGAGAGTGTGTGTGAGAGTGTGTGTGAGAGTGTGTGTGAGAGTGTGTGTGTGAGAGTGTGTGTGTGAGAGTGTGTGTGTGAGAGTGTGTGTCTGAGTGTGTGTGTGTGTGTGAGAGTGTGTGTGAGAGTGTGTGTGAGAGTGTGTGTGAGAGTGTGTGTGAGAGTGTGTGTGAGAGTGTGTGTGAGAGTGTGTGTGAGTGTGAGAGTGTGTGTGAGAGTGTGTGTTAGTGTGAGTGTGTGTGAGAGTGTGTGAGTGTGTGTGAGAGTGTGTGAGTGTGTGTGAGTGTGAGAGTGTGTGTGAGAGTGTGTGAGAGTGTGTGTGAGTGT
>NC_137143.1:32538711-32543711 GCF_949319135.1 Squalius cephalus | reverse complement strand
AATCTGCTCAGTTACTGGGATTTTCACGCACAACCATTTCTAGGGTTTACAAAGAATGGTGTGAAAAGGGAAAAACATCCAGTATGCGGCAGTCCTGTGGGCGAAAATGCCTTGTTGATGCTAGAGGTCAGAGGAGAATGGGCCGACTGATTCAAGCTGATAGAAGAGCAACTTTGACTGAAATAACCACTCTTTACAACCGAGGTATGCAGCAAAGCATTTGTGAAGCCACAACACGCACAACCTTGAGGCGGATGGGCTACAACAGCAGAAGACCCCACCGGGTACCACTCATCTCCACTACAAATAGGAAAAAGAGGCTACAATTTGCACAAACTCACCAAAATTGGACAGTTGAAGACTGGAAAAATGTTGCCTGGTCTGATGAGTCTCGATTTCTGTTGAGACATTCAGATGGTAGAGTCAGAATTTGGCGTAAACAGAATGAGAACATGGATCCATCATGCCTTGTTACCACTGTGCAGGCTGGTGGTGGTGGTGTAATGGTGTGGGGGATGTTTTCTTGGCACACTTTAGGCCCCTTAGTGCCAATTGGGCATCGTTTAAATGCCACGGCCTACCTGAGCATTGTTTCTGACCATGTCCATCCCTTTATGACCACCATGTACCCATCCTCTGATGGCTACTTCCAGCAGGATAATGCACCATGTCACAAAGCTCGAATCATTTCAAATTGGTTTCTTGAACATGACAATGAGTTCACTGTACTAAAATGGCCCCCACAGTCACCAGATCTCAACCCAATAGAGCATCTTTGGGATGTGGTGGAACGGGAGCTTCGTGCCCTGGATGTGCATCCCACAAATCTCCATCAACTGCAAGATGCTATCCTATCAATATGGGCCAACATTTCTAAAGAATGCTTTCAGCACCTTGTTGAATCAATGCCACGTAGAATTAAGGCAGTTCTGAAGGCGAAAGGGGGTCAAACACAGTATTAGAATGGTGTTCCTAATAATCCTTTAGGTGAGTGTATATGTTTGTGTGTGTATGCATGTATATATATATATATATATATATATATATACACACACAAACATATAAATATATGTATATGTGTGTGTGTGTGTGTGTGTGTGTATGTGTATCTTTATATTTGAAAGCCAATAATCTATATATTAGCTGATAAATCTAAATCCAAGTTTTTACATCCTTTTTGAGAGCCTGATTACAAAAACAGAAGTCTCATCATTAAAAGCCTCGTCCCAAGCAGACTATTATAATGTTCAAATTATAATGCTATGTAGCCTATATGACAGATTTGCGCTGCACTTTACTGTATTTTCCTTTTTTTAAGGGATTCCAATCATATTCCAAGCAATTCAAAGCCATCATGTTGAACCGTGCGCTACTACAGAGGTCTTCAATCCTGCTCCTGGAGGGCCACTGTCCTGCACAGTTTAGTTCCAACCCTAATCAAACACACCTGAGTCAGCTCATCACGCTCTCCAGAACCGCTTGAGTGTTCAGAGGCAGGCTGGAGCTAAACTCTGCAGGACAGTGGCCCTCCAGGAGCAGGATTGAAGACCTCTGCGCTACTACATAAAATATTTTAAGTATGGCAATGGTATATTTGGGATATGGTCATTGGGCTGTGTTTGATTACGCACACCTGGCACAGAATCAGCACTCATCACATCCGAGCTGTTTTTGCTGAGAGCCGTATGAGTGTCCATTAGATACCACAAATCCATCCAGTGCTCAAACCACCTTATGCGTTGCAGATGCATTTCATCTCTTCATTTCTGTCTTTAGCTTCCGCAGCGCTGATATTCTCTGAAAAGAGCTGCTGGGAAGGAGTGTGAACAGAGAAGTGTGTGTTTGAACAGATATGTTTTATCATTGCTGTACAGCTGGCGAATGCAGAGAGAAAGAGGAAGACGGGCTCTGGTTCTGTGGATCTTCTAAACCGCAGTGAATCATCACATCAACTTCCTCTAATGTGAACAATTATGATGCAATTCTGATGGAAGTCAATGCAGCTTCACCTGAGTTTAACATTTAAACAGTATGCGAAAAACAGTAGGCGAAAAGTATCCCGATGACTTACTACTTTGGGCGAGATTCTGAAGTGCGCATTCGATGGACAATTTACTATCCCATGATCGAGGCCACAGGAAGTTTTTATTTTTATTTTTATTAATTCAGTGCCATGAGAACACGAGGTTTTACATATTCACATTATCACATTAATATTAGCTGCCCACCGAAAGTATTTATGAATGCAAGTGAAGCAACACAACGGACGCGGTAGATCACGTGATATAGTGACAACATGGCGGATGTGCTACATTCGAGTTTCATTCATACTACACACATTTATACTATATACAACATACTTTTTAACAGTCGCAAAGTAAGTTTAAATTCAAATGTAGTTCCTACACAGACAGTACGCGATTTCGGACGGAGTGTATCAGTCCTAAGTTGTGCTTCATGTGTTCAAAATACGTAACATTCTCAGTACTATTTCTAAAGATGTGGTGTTTATTGACCTTTATTGTGTTATGATTTATTAAAATTTATTTGTGCTTTTTTAATGCTGCTGTTTGTGAGCGCTCAGCACGCGCGTGTTCCTTTAAGAGTCGCGCTGCCGTTGCGTAGGTCCTTCATGAATGAAACCACGTGACCAAGCCGAATCATATGACGTCTGGCTCCAGCGCGAGAGAAAGAGGATCAACACGGTCACAAATTCGCCGACAACAGCGAGAAACTCCCGCTGGATTCTCGCCGTTTCCACCGGACACCGTAATCTGCGGCTCGAGACGTTCCCGGAAGCGTTCGGTAAGCGTGTCGAGGTTAAATGTGTTTATAACGGGGACGAGAGTCGCTCAGCTCAGACCTGTTTTGCTGAGTGTGCACGACACTGTGTGTTTATGTGTGCGCGTGCGTGTGAGTGTGTATGTCAGTTTCTTTTTTTAGTGCAGAACATGAACCATTTACTAATATTTGCAAATA
The DNA here is from genome assembly GCF_949319135.1 of Squalius cephalus. NCBI lineage: Eukaryota > Metazoa > Chordata > Actinopteri > Cypriniformes > Leuciscidae > Squalius > Squalius cephalus. The sequence continues at coordinate 32,540,732 of NC_137143.1, read as the reverse complement.
CAATAAGGGATTAAATAAATAGCATTCATTATAATGGCACCAAAAAAGAAAGAGGAAAGAAGCAGTATTATTATTAATTCTATAATAATAGTTATTATTATTTATTATTATATAAAATTATTTAATTGAAAAATTAAATTGTCAAGGGTATAGAATAAAAGTTATGTATTTTGAATTTAAAAAGTGCTTTTCTTTTTAGTTTCTTTTTTTGCAGCATAGTGGATGTTATCTTACTACGTACCAATTTATAGTTATGAATATGTAATTCATAAATAATTTGAATATGTAATTCATAACTATAAATTGTTCACAAATGTTCACACGTTTAAAAAAACGATTTCACCCAAAACAACTTTTTTATTATTATTTTTGTTTTTTAAGTCACACATTACTAAACTACTGGTGATCTGGAGAACTATTTATAGTTATGAATATGTAATTCCCCGTTATACTTAACTACATATAAATACCCTATGTATTTAGCTATACCAGCAATTGGTGAAAAATAAAACAGTGTTAATATTACAATAATTAATTAATATGTGTATTGTTTACTATATCATAACTATCAGTGTTCATATGCTCATGTGTGCGCGCGTCTCATGCGAGACGCGCGTTTTAAAGGGCTCGCCGTGCTGAATCATCACGATCGGGTCATTCCGCTTAAAACCCGCCACACACACACACACACACACACACAGAGCCATGATGACAGCGACCAGACAAAGGGCTCATCGATACACACTCTCACACCCTAATCTGTGATCAGTCACCGGCTCTGATCGGGTCTGATCGTCGCGTTCGATTTGAAACATTTGCAGAAATCAGCGGGATTCGGCTTGTGTTATATTTAGAGAGAGAGAGAGAGTGTGTGTGTGTGTGTGTGTGTGTGTGTGTCAGGCAGAGGTTACACAGCAACACACTCGCGGATCTCTGGATCTGAATAATCGGAACCTGCTGGTTCATCAGAACCTTCTGCGCTGGACACAGATCGTCCGGGTTCGAGGTGCGTTATTCTCTCTCTCTACACGTTTTTGTCTATTTTACGCGAAATTACTGAATTATTTCCACAGGTTTACACCCTTAGTAAAAGTACTGTGGAGGTACTATGGTATCAGGTGTTAATACCGTAGTACTTTAGTTGTATGCTACTGATTCAGGTGTCATGGTATTTTACTCGCCTACATTGATATTTCACGGGCATCTGTCTCGTTTCGAGTCGTTCCAACGTGTTTACGAGCCCTAGGTAGGGAACACACTGGGGTTTGAGACCACAGATAAGGAAAAATATGAACGTTTTGCTAACGTTTCAGTTAAGTCATGTAAACGGTTTCTGAATGTCGTTAAAAACGTCGTTTTTTAAAAAAAAAAAAGGTGTTAAAACCGTTAAAAAACAAACTAAAACGCGGGAATATTCCCTTTCATAATTTTTTAAACATTATGGGAACGTTAGTTTTGAAAGTTCTATTTGCTGAGACAATAAAACACATTTTGGCTTTGGGTGGAAAACGTTAATAGAAAGTACAAAAAGTACAATGGTACAAACATATACATTGGTACAGAATGATATATATGAATGGTACTTCAAAGAATAATATGGTATTATCTTGGCGTATGGTTTAATGCCCTGTTTTATGCTGTGTGTGGAAACTAGTTTTGTGGAGCATTTGTTGAATTCCGTTACCGCGCGCGCGCCCCCGGAATCATTATATCAGCGTGATTTGATATCAGAGAATCATCATATCAGCGTTATTAATGGGAATTTCGAGTGGATGAAGAAGATGCTGATTCATCAATCGCTGGTATTTGTTTGACGTGAGCCCGGGCACCGGGGCGTCATGGCAACACGGCACAATCGGAGCGCGCGAACCGGCTATAGCTTTCGAGGCACGGAGAGCGCGTGCATCAATAACACCAGTGCGCGTTTGATTGATGGCTTTATCAGCAGCTTTTACATGCGTTTTATATTCTAATACAGCATGCATTTCTAATGGGTCTTTTTTTGAAGGATACAAAAAATG
>NC_137143.1:32521211-32526211 GCF_949319135.1 Squalius cephalus | reverse complement strand
AGGGTTCTGGAGTCTCGGTGTTCAGTGCAGCCGCGGCGCTACCATTGGGCTTAGGTCCGGGCCCACCCATTTTGTACGTTTCTTCATTCGGATCTATTTGCGATCCATTCCATTCTAAACAAGCAACGCAGTTTACATGCTTCGTCCTTGTTACATTATTCATTAAGATAATAATTAATAACGCATAATTATCAGTGAACTTGATATATGTTGCAATTTGCACCAAATGCGACACTGCACTCCCTTGTGAAGTCGATTGGATGAACGGTTCTCGAAATAATCAAAATGCAAACAGACAGACAGACACATAAAGATTCCTGCCTTTATTAGAGAGAAGAATATGTTCACCACCCTCTCTCCGAAGCTTCGAATATTCGATGTTCAAAAAATGGTATTCGGACCAGCCCTAGGGGCGGCACAATTGTTTTTCGCCTAGAGCGGCAGAAGTGCACTCGCCGGCCCTGGTTGCAGATATGTTTTACTATGCATGCACAAACAAATGCCTTTCAACTTATGCGTGCAAAATTCAGAATAAAATGAATGTGCAGCAATTTGTACAAATAGAGAGTCTGTATGCCTACTACATGTGTTGTAGCCATTAAATAAGCTAATTTAGTTTCATATTTGTTCAAATATTATAATGTTATTTTTTCATCTATGTTGATTATGAAAAGTGAACCGCACGAGTAAGATAGGATACGCAATATATCGAGAGATGTGGGTCAGACATGATTTTGACCACTTTTTGTTTTGTAGAAAGCCTTTTTTTAAGTGAATTTCGTTTTGTATAAATTGTATCTTAATTTTTATAATTTTTTTATCAAGCAAATGCCTGGATTTAATAAATAAGAAGCAAATAGGCTATAGCAGAGACAATATAATCATGGAGGCGCCCGCGCGGTCACTTGCATTGCTCGTGAACAGGAGTGCATCTCATCCTAACTTAACGAAGCTCAGCGTAGGCCTCACAGACATGAAATATATCTTAAGAAAGCTTGAAATGTCTTTTTAACAATTTAAAACGAAAAGAAATAGGCTACTCTCTGATTATGTAATCCATGATGTGCATTTCTCTCTAGGCATGTTCACTATACGTAGATGGCGATCGTCAACTTCATCTTTACAGCTGTTGTTGCTGTTAATAAACTAAAAATAATAGGCCTATAATTTTATTAAACAATAAATTAAATTAAATTGTAATTGTATTAAAAAAAGCAGCAAAAAAACCTATGCTAACTACGCATTAAATTCAGGTAGGCTAGTGAGTCGCTGTCCTCAGTGCCGCAGGAAAGCGCTGAAACGGAGATGAAGGGGAACCCGTTTTTTTTTTTTTTTTTTTGCTTATTTTAACTGGCCCATCCAGTTTTCTGGAGGCCCACCTACAATCAAAATCCGCTAGTGGTTTAGTGTTCAGAGTCTCGCTGATGTGGATGTTCAGAGTCTCGGTGTTTAGTGTTCAGAGTCTCGCTGATGTGGATGTTCAGTGTTCAGAGTCTCGGTGTTCAGTGTTCAGAGTCTCGCTGATGTTCAGAGTCTCAATGTTCAGTGTTCAGAGTCTCGCTGATGTTCAGAGTCTCAATGTTCAGTGTTCAGAGTCTCAATGTTCAGTGTTCAGAGTCTCGCTGATGTTCAGAGTCTCAATGTTCAGTGTTCAGAGTCTCAATGTTCAGTGTTCAGAGTCTCGCTGATGTTCAGAGTCTCAATGTTCAGTGTTCAGAGTCTCGCTGATGTTCAGAGTCTCGGTGTTTAGTGTTCAGAGTCTCGCTGATGTGGATGTTCAGTGTTCAGAGTCTCAATGTTCAGTGTTCAGAGTCTCGCTGATGTTCAGAGTCTCAATGTTCAGTGTTCAGAGTCTCGCTGATGTTCAGAGTCTCGCTGATGTTCAGAGTCTCGGTGTTTAGTGTTCAGAGTCTCGCTGATGTGGATGTTCAGTGTTCAGAGTCTCAATGTTCAGTGTTCAGAGTCTCGCTGATGTTCAGAGTCTCAATGTTCAGTGTTCAGAGTCTCGCTGATGTTCAGAGTCTCGCTGATGTGGATGTTCAGAGTCTCGGTGTTTAGTGTTCAGAGTCTCGCTGATGTGGATGTTCAGATTCTCGGTGTTCAGTGTTCAGAGTCTCGGTGTTCAGTGTTCAGAGTCTCGCTGATGTTCAGAGTCTCAATGTTCAGTGTTCAGAGTCTCGCTGATGTGGATGTTCAGTGTTCAGAGTCTCAATGTTCAGTGTTCAGAGTCTCGCTGATGTTCAGAGTCTCAATGTTCAGTGTTCAGAGTCTCGGTGTTCAGCGTTCAGAGTCTCGCTGATGTTCAGAGTCTCAATGTTCAGTGTTCAGAGTCTCAATGTTCAGTGTTCAGAGTCTCGCTGATGTTCAGAGTCTCAATGTTCAGTGTTCAGAGTCTCAATGTTCAGTGTTCAGAGTCTCGGTGTTCAGTGTTCAGAGTCTCGCTGATGTTCAGAGTCTCGCTGATGTGGATGTTCAGAGTCTCGGTGTTTAGTGTTCAGAGTCTCGCTGATGTGGATGTTCAGATTCTCGGTGTTCAGTGTTCAGAGTCTCGCTGATGTTCAGAGTCTCAATGTTCAGTGTTCAGAGTCTCGGTGTTCAGTGTTCAGAGTCTCGCTGATGTTCAGAGTCTCAATGTTCAGTGTTCAGAGTCTCGCTGATGTGGATGTTCAGTGTTCAGAGTCTCAATGTTCAGTGTTCAGAGTCTCGCTGATGTTCAGAGTCTCAATGTTCAGTGTTCAGAGTCTCGGTGTTCAGCGTTCAGAGTCTCGCTGATGTTCAGAGTCTCAATGTTCAGTGTTCAGAGTCTCAATGTTCAGTGTTCAGAGTCTCGCTGATGTTCAGAGTCTCAATGTTCAGTGTTCAGAGTCTCAATGTTCAGTGTTCAGAGTCTCGGTGTTCAGTGTTCAGAGTCTCAATGTTCAGTGTTCAGAGTCTCGGTGTTCAGTGTTCAGAGTCTCGCTGATGTTCAGTGTCTCGCTGATGTGGATGTTCAGTGTTCAGAGTCTCGCTGATGTTCAGTGTTCAGAGTCTCGCTGATGTGGATGTTCAGTGTTCAGTGTCTCGCTGCAGAACTGTTTCTAATTGCAGGTTTCCTCGCTCCGGCTGCTGAGTTCAGTTGTTTTCTTCCCCTCCGCTCGACCCCAATCCCAGCGTCCTCCTCTAAGCTCCGCAAATGTGCCGAGGAGGCAGTTTTGACCGAGAGCTTCCCAACAACCCCAGCGCTCGCTCTCTCTCTCACCTGCCTTTCTTCATCCCTTCTTCATTCTCTCTCTCACACAGTCCTGCGAGTTCTGCCTCTGTGGTGTTTTTGACTGGAGTTTGTCTGAAACTGCTCGACTGCAGATGATTAAGCATCCTGTTCTGGCTTATGGGCGGGCGATGTGCGATTAACCGGGCCAGAGTTTTGCTCAGCGTTTGCATGCGTTTCTAAGCATTGCGGTTTAAAAACGAGTGATTTTAAACAGTTGAACTGAAGTAAGCGGTGAAAGACAACACACTTCACTGTGTGTAGAGGAGAGCGGTATTTATTTTTCCCTCATTAATTTCACACGTCTAGTACAATTATGTGGTTTTGTTTCATTAATACAGTGTGCACTTTTTTCTTTATTAACCCGAAATAATGGAAGTGAAATGTGACAACATGCCCCATAGTACATTATAACATGACCATATGACAGATTAAAATGTGATCTAATCAAGAAAATATACAAGACAAACTAAAATATTTTGTCAATAAAATACAATTAAGTTTTTCTTATAAAATAATGGCATTTTTTAATAATTAGGCTAAAAATAAACATATTTTTGAGTTTGACAACAAACACACCGGAAAAACACAGCTATACAGCATAGTTCAAAATATGATGATAATTAATAATTTCTTAACATTGACCCCCACCTTTTTCTCATGATTTCTCAATAGAATTCATAAAAGTGTAGAATAGAATATCTTAGTTCTAATAGAGGCTCATTGTAACACAGTGTGACAACATGCCCCGCCTGAGCAACTGGGGTTTAAACCTGGCGAGTGTTACATCAGCATTAAAGAACTATCTCAACTGTTCAATTACAGATATAAGATTAAAATAATATCAGATTTGTCTAATTTTAAATAAACACAAATAACAGAGATGAAAAATGAACATAAGAAATTTACTTTTGCTATAGTTAAATTAATGTTCAGTGATATCTTCTGAAGATTTCAGAATTTTGGCACATTTTTTTCTCTATATAGTGTTGATATGGCAACTAGTAAAAGCACTGAGTTTCGTCATGCTAGCATGTGTGGAAGTGTTTAAAACGAGTGTGTGACGACTAGCCCCGCGTGAAGCCGCTGCTCATAGAGTGCATGAGAACTGAACTGAAGTATAATCAAACTATAATAACAGCAAAATCTCTCTGAATCACTTTTGTTGCTTTAATAAGAATACATGTATATTTAGTTTACACACACATATTACTTTATACATACAAATATATTTGACAATATTTTTTTTTTTTTTTTTTTTTTTGTGAAGAGGACAGAAAAGTTTATTTGAAGAAAAAACAATGTATCCGTAATGTTTCGTGGTGTAAATCCAGCTTTTAATGTAGTTTATGTGTCTATGTGGTGTTTTTAATCTGCTTTAAGACAAAGCATGTGTAAATTCATAAGTCGACAGCATTGCTGAGTATTTCCTCCTTAAAACTGCAGTGAACCAAAGACAGTCTCAAAAACACGCTTTGAAATCGCTGGTGTTTCTGACGTCACAAACTACCTTGTAACCAATCAGATCAACGTGTGATCGTCAACCAGTGGATCTCTGAGCTGAGTGAGTGAGTGGAGGCGGGGCTCATTTGCATATTCATAAAACCACGCATACTAAATGAGGCAAGGGTGTCGAGTTACATTCAAGATATTTTAAGGCATGAAGACGTTTGTTTTCAAGGAAAAAATGCTTATATATGTAATTTTAATGATCAAAGACGAGTTTTAATGGATAAAATGATCGATTACAGTT
>NC_137143.1:32498711-32513711 GCF_949319135.1 Squalius cephalus | reverse complement strand
TATATATATATATATATATATATAATTTTTATTTAATTGCTTTTTTATTTAATTGCTTTTTTATTTAATACAATTTTTTTTATTTATTAAATTTAATAATTTATTAAAATTAAAACAATAATTTTTCCAGCAAAATCTGTATTGTCTGTTTCAGTTTTTCTAAATTCCGTTTTTATTGTTTAATTATATTTTGATTAAAAGCATGTTTAATAATTTTTTTTTTTAAACTTTAGCAATGTATTTTTACTATGAATTATTATTTTATTTTTTTGGGAAATTTGATTTTGATTATTTTTGATTATTTAACACAAATTTATTATCAAAAACGCTGGTATGAATGCATAAAACTTAAACAAGAGACTCTTTGCAAGAGACATTTAATGTTTAAATTAAAACATGGATAAATAATTGAAAATAATGTTATAATAAACTATTATTATGAGTATTGTAGTGCTACTAACTGTACTAAAGCAGTAAGCCCTGCGAAGCCGTGATTTACAGTGAGTTTACAACAGCTGAGGGTTAGGCATGACGCGGAGCGGGTTACTCCATAAAAATATTAATTTAATATTTATTTTATTCATAAAATATACACCAGCAACAAAAAATCTAACGTTGTAACACATTTATTCCTCCGCCAAGCAATGTAGTTCCATTGCGCAGTAACACTAATGTAATGCGGTCACAGGTGTGTGTGTGTGTGTGTGTGTGGAGTCATTTACAACGGCTTCGAACGCGGCTCAACCAATCAGAATCAAGGACCGGAACTATCCGTTTTATAATATAAAGTTTTCTCGCCGGTGAATGACACATGACATTGGTTTTGCAGGAACGTTGTCTCCGGTCTTCTTGGCTGTCGTTCATGGCTTTGGACTGAGATTTGCAGGGAATGCGTGACGTAGTGCTATCAGGCTAAAGTTAGCATTGTCCCAGATGTCCTACTGCACCTTTAACGTTTTCCCGTTGATGTTCCTCCGACTCTCAGGTGAAGAGGGAGCCCGACGGGTCTGACGGACGATGACAAACGGATTAAACTGAAGCGTTTCTTCACTATGTTGTTCTTCGTGCAAAGAAGCTAGCGAATAAAACACTGACACAATGATGAACAATAATATTCGCAATAACATTTCAGTAATCGTTTTACTGAATAATTAAGTAAACCTAATTTCTTACTTTATCTTTGTAAAGAAACCTCATTGCTTAACTGTCTCAGACGACGACATCACTTCCTGTCGGCCACCGTAACTTCTGTTGGGTGCAGTTCGCAACCTCACCACTAGATGCCGCTAAAATTGACTTTTAACGCTTTCCCGTTGCTGTTCTTCCATATCTCAGGTGAAGAGGGAGCCCGGCGAAAACGGGACGAGTCTGACGGACGATGAGCTGGTGTCCATGTCGGTCCGCGAGCTCAACCAGCACCTGCGCGGTCTGTCCAAAGAGGAGATCCTGCAGCTGAAGCAGCGCCGGCGCACGCTGAAGAACCGAGGCTACGCCGCTAGCTGCCGCGTCAAGCGCGTCACTCAGAAGGAGGAGCTCGAGAGGCAGAAGGCGGAGCTTCAGCAGGAGGTGGAGAAACTGGCTTCGGAAAACGCCAGTATGAAAGTGGAGCTGGACGCGCTTCGCTCCAAATACGAGGCTCTCCAGAGCTTCGCCAGAACTGTGGCCCGAGGGCCCGTTTCTAACGCGCCCGTACCCGTGTCCCACCGCGGGCACTTGGCCTCCGTCATCGGGCCCCTCGTTCCCGGAAAGGTGGGAGCCACCAGTGTTATCACGATAGTCAAATCGAAAACCGACGCGAGGTCTTAGTACGGCACGCAGACGAAGGGTTGGTCAGTGCATGAGGGTTTAGGTGCGGGACTCGTCGTTCTCTTCTCCATCTCAGACAGACTGATCCGTTTTTGCTGCGATGCTCTCTATAATGTGGCTTACCAAAAGCGTGAAAGCACATCTAGGACGGTTTATTCACTTGGGCTTCCAAAACGAAAATCTCCAAATTACTTAAAAGTCTAAAAACATGCAGCCAAATTTTTCCTGGTGGATTGTGTGTAATATTGCTGTGAGATTTGTAATTTTTTGTACAAATATTGGCGACTTCGTATTGTGTTTTTCACATGGGGTCCAAGTGTTTTATTGATGTGTGATCATTCAGTGTTTTATGTTGTTGGAAATGTACTTTTTATACAGCGTTGTGTTTTTTGTTCTGTTTTTGGATATCTACTGTTTCGCCATTTTTCCGTCCTTTTGTTTACGGACTGCAGGCACAAAACACTTTAAACCGTTCAGACTTCCAAACTCTTCCACCGTCTGGAACTGAAGGAGAGAGTATCAGCCAATGAGGAACTCCCTTTACCTGAGCCTAATTTATGCACTGACCAATCACTGATGGGCAGGAGGAGTGGAGGCGGAGTCAAATCAGCTAATGTTGTTCATATGGTAGCTATCAGAATATTGCCACCAGTTTATGTGCTCCAGTCGTCGGTTTCAAGACAGGAGATCATTTTTATCGGCAAGGCAATAACATGTTTATGTTGTGCAACGTTAAATGAGGTTTTGTTTGCTTTGTGTAAACCTTCTCTTGTCATTTGGTTGTGGTGTACTGCTTATTTCATGTTCAGCGAAGGTTCAAATGTCTCTCGTTGTCTGTAGATCCAGAGATTTATTTAATTTTTTTCCTGTGCCAGTTTTTTTTTTTTTTTTTTTACTAAGAATGAGAAAAAAAAAACTAGTTTCTGTTATTGAAAGACTGACTGAAAGACATAAACTGGTGAAATCTCACAAGCTTTACCATAACTTTGTTGCTGTGACATTTGCGTAACGTATTCTAAGAATCTTTGTCTATATGGTGGAGTCTTGAATTTTATATAAAAAAAAAAATGACAGAGTATCTTGCATTATTTATAAAACATTTAAAAAAAAGAATTCTAAAGTTGTTTGATAGCTCTCTTTTTTGCAATTGTACCAAAAGTGGCTTAACTATTGAAGTCAATAGCTTTTTCTAGTGACTAGGCGCGTAAAACTGTGGACTAGCGCGTGTGGTGTGATTTGTACTGGTGAGGTGGCGGTGTTGTTTACGACGTGGATGTGATGCTCTTATCTTCTGATTTCAGCTCAGCGCAGGCGACGAGCGCCGCTTACCCAGAATCCCTGCAATAGTTTGTACGCGGTTTGTGTGTTCCATGTTTAAGTGGACGGGACACAAACTGAGGAGGGAAAGTGGCCGTATCGCCTGTGTTTGAGTCCTTTTTATGTGACGTGTGATTTTTATATATTTTTGGTGTAATATGTTTCTATGGTATATTTGTTGTTGTTTTTTTCTTCTTTTTTCTGTTGTTTTCTTTAAATGCCAGGGAAGTGATTCCTTTAAACGCACTGATTTAAACAAGCGATGTGATGTACGTTTGCTCTTCAATAATGCAAAGCTGCTCAAAATATTCCTTTTCTCAACCTTTAAAACAAAGAAAGATCTGTCTCTATCCCTATTATTCTCTTTTTTTTTTTGCCAAAATACTTTCTCCATTAGGAAAAGATGTAAAACTCAGAGCTGTTGTAATGCTGCGTTCATGTCTGTACAATAATTATTAGAGATGCACCGATACTAAATTTCTCCGCCGATACAGAAAGCTGATTATTAAGAATATCTACCGATAGCCGATTATTCAGAATGATATCTACCAATAGCCGATTATTCAGAATATCTACCGATACCAATAGCCGATTATTCAGAATATCTACCGATACCGATAGCCGATTATTCAGAACGATATCTACCGATAGCCGATTATTCAGAACGATATCTACCGATACCAATAGCCGATTACTCAGAACGATATCTACCGATACCGATAGCCGATTATTCAGAATGATATTTGCCGATACCAATAGCCGATTACTCAGAACGATATCTACCGATACCGATAGCCGATTATTCAGAATGATATTTGCCGATACCAATAGCCGATTACTCAGAACGATATCTACCGATACCGATAGCCGATTATTCAGAATGATATTTGCCGATACCGATAGCCGATTATTCAGAATGATATTTGCCGATACCGATAGCCGATTATTCAGAATGATATTTGCCAATACCCATAGCCGATTATTCAGAATGATATCTGCCGATAGCCGATTATTCAGAACTATATCTACCGATACCAATAGCCGATTATTCAGAATGATATTTGCCGATAGCCGATTATTCAGAATGATATCTACCGATAGCCGATTATTCAGAATGATATTTGCCGATACCCATAGCCGATTATTCAGAATGATATCTACCGATAGCCGATTATTCAGAACGATATCTACCGATACCAATAGCCGATTATTCAGAATGATATTTGCCGATACCGATAGCCGATTATTCAGAATGATATTTGCCGATACCGATAGCCGATTATTCAGAATAATATTTGCCGATACCGATAGCCGATTATTCAGAACGATATCTACCGATACCAATAGCCGATTATTCAGAATGATATTTGCCGATACCGATAGCCGATTATTCAGAATGATATTTGCCGATACCGATAGCCGATTATTCAGAATGATATTTGCCGATACCGATAGCCGATTATTCAGAATGATATTTGCCGATACCGATAGCCGATTATTCAGAACGATATCTACCGATACCAATAGCCGATTATTCAGAATAATATTTGCCGATACCAATAGCCGATTATTCAGAATGATATTTGCTGATACCGATAGCCGATTATTCAGAATGATATTTGCCGATACCGATAGCCGATTATTCAGAACGATATCTACCGATACCAATAGCCGATTATTCAGAATGATATTTGCCGATACCGATAGCCGATTATTCAGAATGATATCTACCGATACCGATAGCCGATTATTCAGAATGATATTTGCCGATACCGATAGCCGATTATTCAGTATGATATCTACCGATAGCCGATTATTCAGAATGATATCTGCCGATACCGATAGCGATTATTCAGAATGATATCTACCGATAGCCGATTATTCAGAATGATATTTACCGATACCGATAGCGATTATTCAGAATGATATCTACCGATAGCCGATTATTCAGAATGATATCTACCGATAGCCGATTATTCAGAATGATATCTGCCGATACCGATAGCGATTATTCAGAATGATATTTGCCGATACCGATAGCCGATTATTCAGAATGATATCTGCCGATACCGATAGCGATTATTCAGAATGATATCTGCCGATACCGATAGCGATTATTCAGAATGATATCTGCCGATACCGATAGCCGATTATTCAGAATGATATCTGCCGATAGCCGATTATTCAGAATGATATCTACCGATAGCCGATTATTCAGAATGATATCTACCGATAGCCGATTATTCAGAATGATATCTGCCGATACCGATAGCGATTATTCAGAATGATATTTGCCGATACCGATAGCGATTATTCAGAATGATATCTGCCGATACCGATAGCGATTATTCAGAATGATATCTACCGATAGCCGATTATTCAGAATGATATCTGCCGATACCGATAGCCGATTATTCAGAATTATATCTGCCGATACCGATAGCCGATTATTCAGAATGATATCTGCCGATACCGATGGTTTGATTTTCTTAAGGTAAAAAATCTCTCCCTAATAATGCTATAAACTATACAGGGAACCCTCTCATTTGGTACTTTGCTATAAAATTAGAGGTTAAAATTAACAACAGAGCCTAAACTATTACATTCAACTGCTATTTATTTTCAGATATAATAAATTGTACGATAATTCAGATTATCAGTGAAGTACTGGGATAAAAGTTTATAGTTCAGATATAAACACTGATGTCTATGGTAGTGATCAAAACAGAGTAAATCACCTTTTAAATGTAACTTGATGCTTCAAATAAAGATTGTACCAATTACATTGTTACACCAGTAGGTGGCGACAAGTGACTGTTAAAAAATGTATTTGTCATTGAATCATTCACTCAAGAGATCAAAAACGCTGATTCAACCAGTACTGAAACAATCCTTTATGAGTGAGTCATTGAATCATTCACTCGAGATTTGTTAAAAAAAACTGATTCATCCAGTACTAAAACAAGTCTTTATGAGTGAGTCATTGAATCATTCACTTGAGATTTGTTCAAAAACGCTGATTCATCCAGTAATGAAACAAGTCTTTATGAGTGAGTCATTGAATCATTCACTCGAGATTTGTTAAAAAAAACTGATTCATCCAGTACTAAAACAAGTCTTTATGAGTGAGTCATTGAATCATTCACTCGAGATTTGTTCAAAAACGCTGATTCATCCAGTACTGAAACAAGTCTTTATGAGTGAGTCATTGAATCATTCATTCAAACAAACTTTTTTTAAATAGACTGCAGCAATTAACATTTTGTCAGAAGCTCTCGTGAATTGCATGTTATTTTGTTTAGTTGTCTATTCAGAATTGTGATTGTGAAGCTCTAACGCCACAGTTGCAAAAACGTTTGGAAAGATATAAAGAACAGTTTGGTATCGTCAGTAATTGCGCTATAATGTGAACGCAGTATTAACGCTTATCACAAGATTCTCCATTGTTTAGTCTGATCTTGTGACTAAAGGCCACATCTGCTTCAACAGATTTGAGCTTCTCATCGATGATATAACAGTGACTTCACCCAGTCCCGCCGCACTGATCTGGCATTTTAAGAACCAATTCATTGTAGGTATATTTGTACGACTTTTTTTTTATCGATGTAAATCAACAGAAATAACTTCCTCTGACTGGCTAATCTGTGAAATCGTTTTGTAACAAAGTCTTTGCTCCATCTCGGCATTGCTTTCGTAACCAATGGTAGCGGTTTTGTGGCGTGTCCGGCATTGTATAGGCGGTTTTGAAGACTAAAAAAAATTCTTCTAGCTTACTCGCAAACGATGATGATGATGATGATGATGATGATGACGATGTGATTTTCGTTGAAGTGTTCGTGTGTCAGGTAGCACTACTGCCCAATAATGACGTTCTCCGATCTCTCTTCCAGGAGGAGTGGCTTGTTGTCGTTATGGTCGTCGTGGTGACTTGTGATCCTATATGCAAATCAGCTGGTGGTAGGGAGGGGTCACGACCTCTCGGTAGGAGTAGTTTTCTGTCCTTGAAGTTGTCGTCCGTAAAAGCGCAACATTTCTGCAAAAAAAGAAAGCGATCGCCGTCTAGATTTACCCAACAAGGGCTTTGCAACTGAGCATTTAACCATCATTCTTCTTTCCTGTTAGAAACAGTGCCGTGTCCCAGGAGGCCGTTCGCTTCCTAACAGTGAAGTAAGACAATCCTGTTTGTAGCCAAAACACACACACACACACACACACACACACACGGCGGAATCTCTTTAATCATCCTTCCCTCAGGTCATTTTAAAAATAAAATTAAAAATTGAGTGTTCACTAGAGGGGTCCAAGACCCTATCGGACTTTTGTCACACTTGAACCACGAATACACACAAAAAACGTTTTGTGGTTGAAATTTTAAAAAGTAACAAATCCTTCCATCGCGTGTCAGTTTGACCCTCTTAGGAATGAATGGAATGCGAGGAATGCTTCAGTGCACATAGAAAAACCTAAAAATGCTCAAAATTCAAACTAAAACTTAATAATTATAAATAATTAATTATTATTAAATTATTATATTATATTATTATATTATATTATATAAATAATTATTAAAAATAATTTTATAATGTCTTCATGTGTATCTGAATGCATAGTGAAGAGAACTGACTTTAGGACCCAGAGGAACAGCTCATTTGCTCCATATAGAGCTATGTTTATATACTGTCTATGGCTATAAGCCCATCTAGCGTCATGAAATATCATCTAATATATTTTTTTCTTCACAAGAGGTCGGCAAACACACCCAATGTAAGATATTTCGAGCTGAATTAAAAGGCTTATGCATGAAATATTGAGTTATTTTGAATTTAAGTTGTGAGGAATGTGCTTAAATTACTATGTATTTATTTATTATTTATGTATTGATCAAATCTAGTCATTTAAATGCAAATCAAATAAAAACAATTGCATTCAAAAATAGAAACTATTATCAAAATGAAGTTTTCTTGACATAAAAATAAAATAATAATTGTTTAGGGCTTCAGGTCATTTTGACCCGCGAGGGGAAGATGTGTTATAAAGTGCGAGGGAAGGATGAGGTAAATCACTCGATCTGATTGGATGGTAGCGAGTCCACTATCGCCGCGGTTCTCCCGCGATCTGCGGAGGTCAGAGAGTCCCGAGCGCCGGGCTGTTGCTGGGCAGAGCCTGAACTACCTTTAAATCCAAAGCTTTGTCCTACTTCTCCTGCAAACTCCCAGACTCACACATTATCTTGACTTTTATTCGCTCTTGTCACGCCCTGATGTGTTTCTGCTCGACTTCAGGGCCTCGTGGGACACGCATTAAGATGTTTCATTTCAGGCTGAAGAAAAATGAGTGCAAATCTTCAAAGAGTTAATTTCTCCCGTTTGCTGTCAGGGTGTAACGGAGACCTGGCGTTTTCCCTGTTCGGGAAGGTTTCAATCATTAATATCTTTTTTTTTTTTTTTTTTTTTTTTGCTGACTTTTCCTGTAGATTTGCCCTGTATTTCTCAGCACTATTACTGGTGTTGGTCATAACCGGAAACAAACGCTCTCTATAAGTGAAATAACATGATTTTTGAGCTTATTAATATTGGATTTTCACCCTTTTTCCAACTTTTCCTCCCCTTTTCAGCGACTCGACGAGCTGTTCATACAGTATCTGATGTAAACGGTCAGAAATGTCAAGCTATAAATTGCTGTGAGTTTATTACGATGGATTTTTTTTTTTCGTCTAAAAAGAAACATTGTTTTTCTGTATGGGGTGTATTAAATTAAGATATAGTTCTTTGTATTGGGAAATATAGATACCGTGAAAGTCCATTTAATTGTAAGTATTTATCAACTAAGTTATTGTACTTTTTGCAATTTGTAGATAAGGAATATAATGTATTGGTATATAATGATGAAATTAACTGTATCAGTCAGTCTGGGGCGTCCTTTAATTTATTGATGTATATACTGTATGTTTGTTGATATACAGCTTACTTTATTTTGTATATGACTAATAAATACATTTTGAAAAACACCTGGTTTGTGAGGATTTGCTTCATTTGTCTCAGTTGTCATTTAATGACCTAATTGAACATGCATAAGAAATATTCCTGAATTAAAACCTTTTTTTAGGTGTGCCATGAATAGCATCGCCACATTTTATTTTTTTATTTTTTTCCATGGACCCTGAAAAGCGAGGCAGAGAGAGAGAGAGAGAGAGAGAGAAAGGTACAGATGACCTAGTTTGAGCTGCTCTCGGCGGGTGTATTTCTGGCCTGACATTAGTAAAACATGACAGACTCATGAGGGACGTCTGTGCTGTGACATTAGACAGATCTGTGTTTACTGAACATCATCATCATCATCATCATCACTGATGTCACTTCCTCCTCTTCATCACCGGCTTTACTCTCCTGATAAATGAGTGTTGAATTAATGGAAATAAACTGATTTATGGTCACGAATCCTCCTGTTTTTTGTTCACAACAGGAGCAATTGTGACCATAAATCAGTTTATTCGGCTAATGTTTTGATGGCATAACGTGCATATTTTTATTTAGTGCTGGGCAACGATTAATCGCATCCAAAATAAAAGTTTGTGTTTACGTGTGTGTGTGTACTGTGTATAAGTATTTTGTGTATATATATATATATATATATATATATATATATAAATACACACAATTGCATGTATATATTTAAGAAAAATTGGTTATTTATATATAAAATATGTATATTTATATATTATGTATAAATATATATACAGTATATACGTACATGCAAATATTTCTTAAATATATACATGCATATGTGTGTATTTATACAAAATAATTAAACACAGTACACACACATATATTATGTAAACACAAACTTTTATTTTGGATGCGATTAACAATCGCCTTAAATCGCCTTTCAATTAAAAAAAAAATTTTTTTTTAATTGAAATAAAATCAAGGTTTTTGATTTCCAGGCCATGATCATTAATAATCCAGCAAACAGGGAACGTTCTCTCAAAGTTATACACAAACGTTCTCTCAAAGTTACGATAATAGAACGTTCAAAGTTATCTGGCTTTTATTAATGTTTGCACAAAAACATTATTTATATGTCATTGATGGAATGTTTTTAACTGAGATGTTTTTTTTTTTAATGTTACTACTTGTTTCAGAATGTTCCGAGGACTATGAAAAGTAACGTTCCCGTGATATTTGCAGAATATTAAAATGAAATGTTCCTTTAACGTTCGCATTAAGTCTTTAAAAAAATGTTTTGAACTTTTAGAGAAAATTAAAAAATAATGGGAATGTTACCAAAATGTTATCTTAAAATAGAAAAAATGTCTATAGTGAGCATATACTCATCTTTGCTGGGAATATTTTGTCGACTAGAAAAATTCACTATTTAAAAAAAAAAAAAAATCTTATAAAGGTGTAGGATGAATAGCCTATTATTTACACATTGTAATTACAACATCTTTTCATTATGTCACTACATTTTAGCTTGTTAGATTTTTGACTGTTTTTAGATAAAGCACTATAATATCTGAATCTTGACTGAGTCAGTATTAGATCGCTTATGATTTATTTATTCTGTTAATGATTTTTGCATCATCTTTTTGAGGTGAAAAATATGAAAATATGGTAAATGTGAGATCACTCTTTTATAGAATCACTTTACTAATTTCAGTCTGAGACACACTAATTTATACAGACTTCTATATCCTGTAATAACTGCTGATTATAAAACAGGCTTTGTTCAGTCTTTTGTTCTGCTGAAAGACCCTGTAACACTGTCGAAATCCGTTCATCCGGGTCTCTAGGGGGCAGTAGAGCCTCTTTCCCGCTAATATCAGCGCTTGAATAGCGCGCGCATCGGGGACGTGTGGAAAACGCGGGCTGGATTTCATTCTGCAGAGAGGCGTTAAAATTAATTTGTTTACTGACACATCCGAAATATGAAATGGAATAATGGCTAAATAATAAATGTGATCTGTAAACCATACGTTGAAATGTTGTTTGGATTTAAACAGACGCTGCTTTTGTCAGTCCGGATCCAAATGTTGAGAAACTCCAGTCCGTTTTTAACGGCCGTTGCCGTGAGCGGAAGCGCTCGTGTGTAAACAAACATGCCGATCAAGATTTAACTTCACACACGCAGGTAAAACGCTTAGAAATATGATTTACCTGTAATATTTCTGCTTTACACGGTTGTAAACTTTAACAAAGCTGTTTGGTCA
The DNA here is from genome assembly GCF_949319135.1 of Squalius cephalus. Classification (NCBI taxonomy): domain Eukaryota; kingdom Metazoa; phylum Chordata; class Actinopteri; order Cypriniformes; family Leuciscidae; genus Squalius; species Squalius cephalus. The sequence goes on along the minus strand of NC_137143.1, from coordinate 32,502,379 downwards.
TTTATATAGTGTGTTTTAGGAGATTTTAACCATATATATGAGCAGAGCTGAGTCTGTTTGGTTTGATGTGTTTAATATCATGATGTGTTTCAGTCATGGAGAGTTATGAAGATTTTATTCAGAGACTTTATAACAGTCATCATAATGATGATGATGATGATGATGACGACTCGCAGAAATCTTCATCAGTGATCGTGTTTCATGGAGCTCATATTCTTCCTCCTCTGGTATGAACATCATCAGCATCACATTCAGATCTTCTCATTATACATGCACATATATATATATATATAAATTTTTTTTTTTCTAAATGTCATAATCATTTGTTAACAACAAACAAGTATTCATTACTTCAATGAGCTCATTGTTTCTGCCTTAAATTATTAAATTGTTGCTTTGAAATTGTGTATTTTGAAAAGTGATACACAAATAAATGTGAATTGAATTGAATATATATGTGTGTGTGTGTGTGTAAGCTGAACGAGCAGCAGAGAGACGAGATGAGACGACTGCGAGAAGCAGCTGTGAGTCTGATGAAGAGGAGGAGCGAGGAAGAGTCTCTCATCAGCGTGAGTTTCACACACACTTCATAGACGTGATGACCTGATACTGATTATTATGTTTACAGTATTTAATGGCTCATAAATGATATATAATGGTTTATGTATGCTGCTTTTTATTAAAGCTTCAATCTAGAAATCATACATCAGAATTAACCCTTAACCCTCTGGTGCTCTTCGTCATTTCTGACTGAACATTTTTACATTTGTTTTATTTACGACACTTGGTAACGGTAACTTGGTAAAGGTTTTGCCACTTCCTGTGTGAACCCCAAAAGAAAAATCATGGATATGATAGAACAGGTTTAATGGTCCTGAAAAAATAGTTTCACACTCACTGAACGCTCATTTTTGAAATATCAAGCTCAAATTTTGAACACAACTTGTTTAGATTTATGGTTTCGATTTTTTAAAATATATATTTCATAAACATTTTTTTCATTTTTCATAACAATAAACGTAAAATTCTTAACTTTAAAAAATGTATAAAAAATAACTTTTTATTTTTAACTTTACTTTTTAAAACTTAACTTACGTCTGTGTTCTAAAGCATTCAAGATTTACGACAGTTTAAGTTGGACATTTAATTTACTTTTCTATGCACAAAAAGTGAATAAATAGATTATAAATACAGTGTAAATATAATTTAGAACCATAAAATCCCCTAAAATGCAAAATATTAAATAAAAAACATCAAACTAAAATATAGTACATTCATTTCATTAAAAAAAAAAGTAAAAAAATCTGTCATTTCTGACCGACGTACCAGAGGGTGGTGCGGTCAGCAAGCTTTGAGAAACACTATATTGATATTTGAAATCACCAAAACAAACACGCCCCTCTCTATAGCTCCGCCCCCAAATCATTGAACATGCAATGCAACACAGGCACCTCCCCCTAACGAGTGGACACGCCCCTTACTGCTGATTGGCTACAAGTGTGTTTTGGTGCTCGGTCCGATCCACGGCGTTCCTCAGTAATCGCTTACTGCACCTTTAATTCATCTTCATAATAAAATGATTTGTGAACATTGTTTCATAGTTTATCTTTAATGCACAGTAGAAATTCAGCTTACTGTAATTTGATACTTTTGTAACATGGTATTAAAAGCCAAGTCACCTTTATTTATACAGCGCTTTTTACAATACAGGTTGTTTTAAAGCAGCTTTACAGAGATGACAGGAAAATAATGCACCACAGTTTCAGAAAAATAAACTTTTATCATATATTTATATTGTGCTCTTCCTCACATTATATGTCAGTTCACCGACGTGAGGCTCAGTGATGCTGAACGACACGCGTACAAGAGTGATGACATCATCTCATCCGCTCCGCTCACGTCAACCGGCCGATCAGCCAATCAGCTGCGAGCTTTTCCGGGTGAAACCGGTTCGCTGCAGAACAGCCAGATCACGGTTCGGTTTGAGGGCGTCGGATGCGGAACGCACAGACCAGCTGACCCACCTGACGTCCACATGATGATGATGTCATCGGGGTACGTGACCAATGACAACACTGATGTCACGTGTCATTCCAGCTGGATTGAAGGAGCCGCCCACTTGGATACGACACAACGAAACACTACAGGAAGTGACATAATCAGTCACGCTCCAGTAGATGGAGCATTTTTAGAGGAAAAGGAGGAGGTCGTAAATAATGTTCCAGAACTGGAAAACCCTCAATCTGACCCGGATGAGGGTCCGTATCGGATGAGCCTTCAAAACCTACTAAAGAAATCCCAGGAGTACCGGCGGCGCCAGCGCGAAGCCCGAGCGCTCAAACCCGAGCCCGACGAGCACAGCCTGTCCGATAAGGAGAACCAGGAACTGCTTCCCAAACACCCGTGCAAGACAGAACCGAGGAAAACCAGGGAGAAGAGGAAGGAGAACACGGATCACGTGATCAATAACGCTCTGATTGACACTCTTCCTCAGGCCACGTCTACATCACTTCCTGTTAAATCCAAATCTTTGTTCGTCTCCAAACAGACTCCGGTCCGCATCTCCGGATCTAAGAGATTCACTAACATCCCAACGCCCCAGTTCTGCTTAAGTCCCGTACGCTGCGTCAAAAAATCCAGCAGGATTCCCGGTCCGGTTCGGAAAACCCTGAGCGAGTCCGAGTCTGATCCCAACATCTCGTTGAGTAAAGCTGGGATGATGTCGGAGCAAACGGAGCAGATCGCTCAGCTGGAGCTGAACCTGTCCAGTCTTAAAGCGCTGATCTCAGACCTGGAGTCGACGCTCACGCTCTCACAGAAACACCCCGCCACCGTCACTCTCAGTCCGGCGCTCCAGCTAGAGGATTGTGGGATTGGGGAAGAGAACTCAAACTCAAGTCAAACGCTCCGTCTAGAGGATTGTGGGATAGGGCAAGAGAACTCAAACTCCATCCAAACCAGTCATTCAGTCGTAGGCCTCAATCATTCTGGGAAAACCAGCACAGATGAAGCAGAGAGCTCTCTGATTGGCTCGTCGTACAATGTCGACGCCCCCTCCAGTCTGTGGACGCAGTTGACCCCTGAGACGAGAGGTCACGAGGTCGTGTCTCGGGTCAAACGGAGGCTCCTGATGAACGAGTGCGACGCTAGATCCAGCTCGCCTAGAGGTAGAGCTGTGTGTTTAACACACTCACACACTTCTCCCGCTCAAACATTACACTCTTTATGTTAATTGTTCTGGACTATTTTTTAGTTTGAGGGAATTTTATGGTACTAAGTAATATTTATGCAATTATTATGATCCATTTGTGCTGGGCAACAGTTAATCACGTTTCCAAAATAAAAGTTTGTGTTTACCTGATATATGTGTGTGTGTGTGTGTACTGGGTATAATTATTTAGTGTATATAAATACACACACACACACATGCATGTATATATTAAACGTGAATAATCGTTGCCCAGCACAAAATATAATACAATTAATTAATCCATATATAATCCAAATAATCCATATTTTTATGTGAGTTTATATTAACTATTAACTGCCTCAATAATCTCTTAATTATTGCTTATTAATAGTTGGTGAGGTTGTTAAGTCTCGGTTAGGGACGCACCGATATGAACATTTTGGCCGATAAATCTAAATCCACGTTTTTCTATAATTTT
>NC_137143.1:32483711-32493711 GCF_949319135.1 Squalius cephalus | reverse complement strand
ACATATATAGATATACACACACACATATATACATACACACATATAGATATACACACACATATATAGATATACATACACATATATAGATATACACACACACATATAGATATACACACACACATATAGATATACACACACACATATAGATATACACACACATATATAGATATACACACACACATATAGATATACACACACATATAGATATACACACACACATATAGATATACACACACATATAGATATACACACACACATATAGATATACACACACACATATAGATATACACACACATATATAGATATACACACACACATATAGATATACACACACACATATAGATATACATACACATATATAGATATACACACACACATATATAGATATACACACACACATATAGATATACACACACATATATAGATATACACACACACATATATAGATATACACACACACATATAGATATACACACACACATATAGATATACACACACACACATAGATATACACACACACATATAGATATACATACACATATATAGATATACACATACACATATATAGATATACACACACACATATATAGATATACACATACACATATATAGATATACACACACACATATATAGATATACACACATATATAGATATACACACACACATATATAGATATACACACACATATATAGATATACACACACACACATATATAGATATACACACACACATATAGATATACACACACATATATAGATATATACACACACACATATAGATATACACACACACATATATAGATATACACACACACATATATAGATATACACACACACATATATAGATATACACACACACATATATAGATATACACACACACATATATAGATATACACACACACATATATAGATATACATACACATATATATAGATATACACACACACATATATAGATATACACACACACATATATAGATATACACACACACATATATAGATATACACACACACATATATAGATATACACACACACATATATAGATATACACACACACATATATAGATATACACACACATATAGATATACACACACACATATATAGATATACACACACACATATAGATATACACACACACATATATATATAATTGTTTTGGGAGGATTTAAATTTTTTTTGTTCCTTCTGGATAATATCTACAACTTCCATAAAGAGTTTTGATTGGAGGCTGTGTGTGTGTGTGTGTGTGTGTGTGTGTGTGTGTGTGTGTGTGTGTGTGTGTGTGTGTGTGTGTGTGTGTGTGTGTTTCTCTCAGGACACACAGATGTTCCTGCTGGCGTTCCCGAAGCAGACGCTCGGCGCCGGTCGACTCGACCTCATGTTGCAGGAGCGCGTCACACTGCAGGTCAGACGTCTCTCTGAACACCACAGGTCACATGACGCTCACATGACGGTCACATGACTCTCTCTCTCCTCCAGCTGCGCGCGGCACGTCACGAGCTGCACCAGATCTTCTTCAGCTCCAGCGTGTGTGAACGCATGCAGATGATCCGGTGTGACCGCGAGCTGAGCCGAGAGCGGACGCTCCGAACACACGTGAGCGACTCCTCACACACACACACACACACACACACACACTGGAGGACTCTGGGAGCAGGGCTGGGGGTCGAGACGTGTCAGAGAGTTCCTCTTATCCATTCCTTTATGAGCGTTTCAATATGACTTTATGATATTCAGCTCCGGTTAACTGTTTTGCAGTAAGACTAAACGTGAATGATATCTAAGGTTTTTTTCCATAATTGGAATCGAAATTAGAAATCGATAAGAATCGATAAGCATTCCTTTATTCCCCCTCGGAAGAGGGCTTTGCGAGTCATTGAGGTTTATCCCATGTTTGTTTTAGTTCTCGTTTTGATTTTACTATGTCTAAAAATGATTATGCATATGTAATGTAGAATGAAAGCCGATTGGGTCCTTGCTTACTTTAGTACTACCTACCGAGCCTGTGACGCTTTTTTTTTATTTTTTATTTTTTATGGGTTATTAATGTACATTTGCAGATGGCTTAATGAGAAGTATGACAGGTATTATCATTGATTGTAATGTATGGACCAGTAAAATCAAAAAAAAAAAAGAAAAAAAAAAAAAAAAGAATCGATAAGCAGAATTGAAATAGGAATCATTAAAATTCAAACGATCCCCAACCCTAATTATGAAAAATAGCTCTAAACCACAGAAACATGACGGGTTCTTTTGACAGTGTGAAAGTTACAACCAAACAAGTTTATCAGAAATAATCAATCGATTATTTTTCTCGAAATTTAACAAAACATTTTCTCAAAACACAACGACTTTTTTCACTAAATGTAACGAGTTTAATCTCGCATTATAATGACTTTAATCTCTATCATTGCTCGGCCTCAGTCCTCTTCTGTAGCTTTTGGAGAGTGATTAGATTTTGTATTAAATAAAATACAGTGTGTGACTTTATCAATTTTGTGATTTTTTTTTTTTTTTTTTTGTGATTTAGATTTTTTTGTGATTCTATTTTTATTATCTGTTATTATTAACCCTTGTGTTATGTTGCGGGTCAATTTGACCCGTTTAGATTTTCTAGTTGTTGGAAATACTGGTTAACCTCTGTTTGTTTTCTTGATATTTTGTGGCTTTTTCTCATTTATCATCATGAACATGCATGCAAAGTTTCAACATGCTGGTGTTTTTTGACATAAACAAACAAAATGACTATTACATTTGTAATGTTCGCAGGTCAGTCTGACCATCATAGGCATCTATTCAAAAGCAACTGTACAGACACAACATAAAAACATGTATTTTATGTGTCAGGGCATCAACTCCACTTCTAAAGTGTAAGTGTATCTAAAAGTGCTCTAACCCAAACCAAACACACTTGAAAAAGCTAAATCATGGTGTTCAGAATTAATTGCAAATTACAAATGAAAGTCTGAGACAGACACAGATAGTAAAATAAGCTCTCATTTATATCCTCCTGAGACCCAGAAAAAAAAAGTTTTTTGAATTTAGTTTTTTTTCATGTCATCACATTGTTTAGAGCACAAGAAACAAATGGTAAAAAAAACATTTTTGAAAAATAATATTTTATTCATACGTTATGCTATGTCCTCTGTAGTGGACGCCAGGACTCAGTTGTTTAAAAAATAAAGTGACATGAAATTATGTGTATAGGCAAAAACAATGGGATTTGTTTTTCAATCACCAATACATTTTGGGGTTTCAGGATTTTTTTTAAACAAAATTTGTATAAAGATGATTCTCAACTATGTTATGAAAGATATAAATGGAATGAATTGATACACCATTTTACTTTATGCAATATGTGGGTAAAATGGCCATAAATTAATATTCCCATTCAATGCAATGTATTTATACACTGTATCTAATATGTGTTCTTGGAGCAACATTTAATGAAAAAAGAAGTGTAATAATTGGAGTAATAATAATATCTAATATTTCATAGGAATATTGATGTATAATTTATTTCCATAATCTCTTGTTGTGTCTCCTGAAATGCCTGATAAACATGATTTAAGTCCTGATGTCTCTACAGTGGACATGTATGAAATCAATGCCCTGTTCTGGAACAGAAAGTCATTTTCTGATTTGAAACCCCATAACATTTTCCTGAGATGTTGGTTTATGAAATACAATTTGAAAAGTAGTCCGATTTAAATTATAATTACAATATATTATCATATTTCCTACATTTGATCACTAAATAAAGACCAAGGATAAGTTGTTTTCATGGTGAAACCTCCACACATTTGGTATCTCTGAAAAGTCCTGAATCTGCTCTTCACAGGACACCCAGGTTGTGACATGTGACACATGTATGATGTCAGAGAAATTCACTAAAATATAATGTCCACTACAGTGGACTAAAGTCTATTCCTGGGTCCCAGGAGGATATATTCAAGATATCTGAAATATCTTGAGACTTCGACATAGACAGCAGGAAAAATGAGCTCAGATTAATTGATTAATTGTTCAGTTATGATATTCTAAGCCAAAAAAAAAAAAAAAAAAAAAAAAATGTATATGCAAATATATATAAATATAATGTATATTCAAATTTTGTCAAAACAAAACAGTTTTAAAAAATGGTTAAAAAACATTTTCATTAAATCATATCTTCAGATATATATTTTTTGGAATATTTGACAAATGTTGATATTAAAAGTTTACAGTTTGTACCTGAATCTTTGTTGTTTTTCATAGTGTGATTTTTGAGGAATTGTATTGAATCCAGTTATGGTCAGTTTGACCCGGACCGTACGGGGAGTGCACAGAATTCCAACATAACACAAGAGTTAATATAAAGAGAGAGGGATATTTATTTTTTTCTGCTGATTCGATTTTTTTTTTCATGTGGTTATTATGGATTATATTATTTGTATTTATTTTTTGGATGATTAGATATTTTATAATTGTTTTGTTTAGATCTCTATTTTTGGAGTGATCAGACATGAGAGCATCAGTGATGAGTGTCTTCTGTGTGTTTCAGGATCATAAAGCGCAGGGATTCCTCTCGGCCGCCACCAGGAAAGCTCTCGAGCGCAAGAAGAGGCTCATGTGAGTGAACCTGCAGAACACACACATCACATGACAGAGATGACATCACTGATAACGTGTGTGTGTGTGTGTGTGTGTGTCGTCAGGCTACAGAGATCAGCGGACCGGAAGAAGTTCTCACCGTCTGAGGAGGAGAAATGGAAACTTGTGCCAAAGATTTGTCGTGTTTCGAAGAGAATCTCAGCGCGATGACGAACCCTTTCATACCCGTGTTTTATATTAGTGTGTTCAAAGCTTTGCCAACTTTTTAGTGTGACTTTATTTATGTTTCCTCTGAAGTTCATTTACTGCTGGTTTTCTGTCTTTGTACACTTTAATAAATTATTAATAATAATTGTTGTATTTTATTTCCTCAAACGAACAAAAAGATCTAAAACAATAGATTTTTTAATGAATTATTTTTTGTTAGTTGGATACTTTTATTTTGTGTTATTGGATAGTCTACTTTTATGTTTGGGGAGATCATCTTTTTTCATGGATGGCTGGTTAGAATTTATTTTATCAGTATTTGTTTGAGGGCTTGATTAGATTTTGTTTCATTCGCATTTTTTTTATGATTGCATTATTTTTTCAGTTTGTTTTGTTGATTTTATGCTTTTATTTTTGGGGTGTGATTAAATATTATTTTCTTTGAATTTCTTATTTTCTTTGGGTGATTGGACTTTTTTGGGGGTCATTAGAACTTTTAATTTAGCCATTACATAATTTTCTCAAACGAACACAAACATCTAAAACAATTTTTCCAATAAGGGTCATCACAAGAAAACAGAAATCTGAAATGTTTTTATGTTTCACCCTCAACTATTGAAGCAATTAAATTAATATGCATTCAGTGACGTCATCATATTGATGCGACTTTTGGAGCTTTTCAATCGTCAAACCAGTTATTGAATGCTTTTATATAAACAAGCATTAAAAATTAGTGCCATTTAAAAAAACAACATTTGGATGATTTTATATAATGAATTTGATTAATAAATGTCAAACAAATCTTGCTCATGAAATCATGTCAATTAAAGTAAAAAAGTTAGTTTTGTGATTCAGCATTTTTTTTTTTAAGAGTTTGTTTTATTTTGGGGGGTTTATATACATATATATATAATTTTTTTAATGAATGTAGACTAGAGTATGAATGCAAGAAACACATTTGGACTGATGTGTTATAAAGTTAACCTGCAAACACTCTTTCACAGAAATATAAAACACTGGTTTTAGTATTTTTCGTATTGTTTTATTTAAAATGTGTTGCAAACGAGCTACGATCTAGAATCCTGAATGTGGACGAGCTGGTCAACAAACAATTAAAAGTTTTCTTTTTTTTATAGAAAAACAAGACAACAAACACCCTTTTAAAACATATGTATATTTTCAGTTGTATAATGCGTACATATTCTTCTCATTTAAATAATCTAAATACAATCTGTGATGTTTGATTGACAATTTACAAACGGACAGCGTGTGAAACTGTTCATGACGTCACAGGCTGAATCCCAGCATCCCGTCCGACAGCCGGAGTGTGTGAGAGTCCGGAGGATCCTGATCCGGTCCGACACCCAGAGTGTGTGAGAGTCCGGAGGATCCTGATCCGGTCCGACACCCAGAGTGTGTGAGAGTCCGGAGGATCCTGATCCGGTCCGACACCCAGAGTGTGTGAGAGTCCGGAGGATCCTGATCCGGTCCGACACCCAGAGTGTGTGAGAGTCCGGAGGATCCTGATCCGGTCCGACACCCAGAGTGTGTGAGAGTCCGGAGGATCCTGATCCGGTCCGACACCCAGAGTGTGTGAGAGTCCGGAGGATCCTGATCCGGTCCGGAGGAAATCAAGAGAAATAAATATAGAGCGGTGGATGAACTCGAGAGCTGGTCAGTGTTGGCCTTTCAGACGAGGTTTTCTCAGGACTGAAACATGTACGACACACACACACACACACACACACACACACACACACGAGACAGAGACGGACCAGAGCAACCATTCACAGCAGAGAAACGCATCACTTCCTCCTGAACGTCACAATCGCTGAGATGCGTGTGTGTGTGTGTTTCAGACGCTCACACACACTCGTTAGTGTTTACAGGCTCAAACTTCCATCTGTGACATCATCATCATCATCATCATCATCATCACACACACACAGCTCATATTTCACCCCAAAATCAACACTTCTTTGAACACATTTTTTTTTTAACACTTTTTTTGTGCATTATGACAATGACAAATTTTTTCCCCAAAATTATGATGAATATGCAAAAGAATTCCGTGTGTGTGTGTGTGTATATATATTAACATTTTAATGCATCATTTTAATCATTTTAATATCAAAATCCAGTTTTTGGCATTATAACAAATACAACCAGTGGGATGTTTACTTATAATTTATAAATGACATTGATTTGCGATGTACCAATGTTCATAAAAATGCAAAAAAACAAAGAAAAAAGCAAAACTGGTTTTGTTTGTGGACTGAAATATGATCTTCTCAATGCGTGAAACCAAAACATTTCTCGCCGTCCTGTTTGTGTGAACGTGATCATTCAGCGACACATCAATCATATGATGTCAGCAGGAAGGGGCGTGTTCAAAACAGCAGTGTCAACAGAGCTCAAATGTAACATCGACGACATCATTTCCCCTTCAAAAAATAAAAAAGTTGAATATCTAAATCCCGAAGTCCCAGTGAAGAGAGTTTGTCCTCTTTAAATATCCTCTAGTATTGAACAGTATGTACAGCAGGTGGCGCTCTCATCATGAACACAGCGAATGAAGCTCACACACACACACACACACACACACACACACACCTGAGCACGGAGAGGAGGGGCTGCAAGGCATTATGGGATGTCTGAGGGATGCCGTCGAGTGTCTGTGACGGAGTAATAAGAGTGTCATGTGACCCGTCTCCCGCGGGGGTCATGTGACGTTGACCTCGAGCAGGTGCTGGTCGTTGGCGGGCAGCACGAGCACCTGGCGGCCCTGTGTGCCGGTGAACACCTGACCCGGGGCGAAGGCCTGGCGTTTGGGCATCGGGACGCCCCGCGCCGGCTGCTCGCCCAGAGACTGAACGCTTCCTCGACTGCGGAGACTCGCCGTGTCCAGGTGATCCTCCACGGCCTTCTCCAGCAGAGACACGCTGTCGTTCTCCACACACGAGTCTGAGGGACACACACACACACACACACCAGTCAGAGTCGTCTGGGAGTTCGAGACGTAAAGCTTTGATGCAGAAAAAAAACTGTACTTCTCAAATTAATAATAATAAAATTAATTAACATATCATTTAAGGAATATCACCTCTGCAACACTGAATAAACAAAGAAAAGAAAAATCAAATAACAATATAATGGTTTGATGCATTTTATTGCATATTTTAAAACATTTATTTAACTGCTCAAGTTTTATGAATTCATTTGATTATTCTATTGTGCAGCACTGAATACAAATACAGAGATAATAAGTTGTTAAAAAAATTCACAAAATCAAGCCGAACGGACTGTCCGAATGAACCGATTCACTCAGATGAATCAGAGAGAGACAAACGGGCTTCAGTACACACCGCCAAAATAAAAGTCTGTTTAATTATGTCCTCAAATACAACTGATGAATGCGGGGAAAAATTATATAAAAAAACATAAGAAATGATGACAATGTACTTCTCAAATTGATAATAATAAAATTAATTCAAATATAATTTAAGGAATATCACACATTCATGTTTTAATACAGTAAACCTCTGCAACTGAATAAAAAAAAGGAAATAATAATAAAAATAATAAAAATGCAATGTTTTGATGTAAAGGAATTGTATTTTCATTTGATTGCATATTTTAAAAAATGTATTAAACAGTTCAAGCTTTATGAATTAATTTGATTATTCTGTTGTGCAGCAGTGAAAAAAATACAATAAAATAAAAATGTTTTGATGTTAAGGAATTGTATTTTCATTTGATTGCATATTTTAAGTAAACTTTAAGTTGTATGAATTCTTTTGATATAAATTGGTATTAAATCCTACAGATAAGGTGAGTGTGTAGTGATTGTGTGTGTGTGTGTGTGTGTGTGTGTGTTGCCTGACCTGTGTCGGGTTGCGTGACGCTGGCGTGATGTGGCCGGTACTTGAACACACGTATGTTGGGGAACGGCAGCTGACCCGCGAACAGCGGCATGACCTCCATGTGAACCTTGTGTGTCGCCATGGCAGCCGTCGGCATAGACACGACCCCTGAACTCTTGCCACACACCGCCCAGTTACTGTGGTTGTCAATCACTGCAGACACACACACACACACACACACACACATAAGCACAAACATTTTTTACGTTTACAAAACGATGATAAAAAATAAATAAAAAAAACTTTAGTGTGTTTGTTGATTTGCAAAGTTGACGTCCTTCAAATATTTTATAAATTTTTCTTAATTATAAATGCAGATAATTATTGCAGTTTTATATCTAAATAATTTGCATTTAAAATACATACAAATCAATTCCACAGGAATGATGGGAAAAGAATTGATCCCTTTGGGTTAAAACATTAATATTGATTTAAATGAATAGGAAAATTGAACTGCAGTCGCCGCCGTTTAACCAGAAGAGGGCAGCACTCGGACGCTTCTACACCACATACTGTAGAATTAAAACACTTTATACACAAATGTCAAAAAAGTTGTTTTAGGGTTTAGTTACCCTTTAAATGATTTAACCATTAATTTGACATTTTTAACAATTCAATTAATTTCTACTTTTCCATCACCGCACAAACCCCAGTTTGAAAACAAATTGTCATTCATTTGAACCTCAAATCTTGACGTTGATCCACATCATGAACATATATATATATATTTGTTTTTTCATTAACTCATGAACCCCAGCTTGAAGAAGCCCTTGTCTCTGTGTGTGTGTGTGTGTGTGTGTGTGTGTGTGTGTGTGTGTTGCAGTCGTACCTTCATACATGAGTCTGGAGTGTGTGTGTGTGTGTGTGTGTGTGTGTGTGTGTGTGTGTGTGTCGCAGTCGTACCTTCATACATGAGTCTGGAGTGTGTGTGTGTGTGTGTGTGTGTGTGTGTGTGTGTGTCGCAGTCGTACCTTCATACATGAGTCTGGAGTGTGTGTGTGTGTGTGTGTGTGTGTGTGTGTGTGTGTGTGTCGCAGTCGTACCTTCATACATGAGTCTGGAGTGTGTGTGTGTGTGTGTGTGTGTGTGTGTGTGTGTGTCGCAGTCGTACCTTCATACATGAGTCTGGAGTGTGTGTGTGTGTGTGTGTGTGTGTGTGTCGCAGTCGTACCTTCATACATGAGTCTGGAGTGTGTGTGTGTGTGTGTGTGTGTGTGTGTGTGTGTGTGTGTCGCAGTCGTACCTTCATACATGAGTCTTGTGTGTGTGTGTGTG
>NC_137143.1:32478711-32481211 GCF_949319135.1 Squalius cephalus | reverse complement strand
GTGTGTGTGTGTGTGTGTGGCGCAGTCGTACCTTCATACATGAGCCTGGAGTGTGTGTGTGTGTGTGTGTGTGTGTGTGGCGCAGTCGTACCTTCATACATGAGCCTGGAGTCAGTGGCGCAAAAAGTGGGTATGCGCTATATGCGGCGCATAGGGGCGCGCAGCACCAGGGGGGCGCCAAAGCGATGGTAATTAAAAAAAAAAAAAATCTATAGCTGCTGTTGAGCGTTTCTAAATAATTTCTGCATTTCCTCAATGTTATATAACTTTTTAGAGGACTAACAGGCTAGAGTAGGATTTTCATAAGATTCCATCATAGAATTTTGACATAGAGGGGGGGATAATATCGCGAGCAGGCGGGGGCGCCGTGAGCGCTGAGCGACCAGGTACGAGTCGATAAAGATGGATAAAGCAAAAAAGCTGTTGGGACTAAAAATAGAAAAAGAAAGAGGGAAAAGGAGATGGCATGTCAACTGATGCGCCAGCAGCTAAATAAGTGGATGGTGAAAGGCAACAGGTAGGCGTCCACGCATGTAGGCTAGGAGATTCCCGGTGGGCCGACGTGCTTTTTGGGCCGATACATCTAATAGGCTATTTTTTTTTGTCTTTGTCTCAATGGCCCACAAAACTAGTACATCGGCGGCCCATTCGTTTTGTTTTGTTTTGTTTTGTTTTGTTTTGTTTTGTTTTGTTTTGTTTTGCTTAATTGGCGGCGCTGGATAAGTGCCGTTGTAATACATTAGTAAAAAAAAAAAAATTTTTTTTTTTTTTTTTTTTACATTTTTCATTAAACACGTAGGCTAGATCAGCGGCCCATTGGTTCTTTTCTTGATTGACACTGGGCTGGCCCAATCACATCTAAGTATAGAAATTAGTACAAAACTAATTATGAAAGTTTCCTTTATTTTTCAGTGCATTTGTTTTACAAAATATGGCTATTACTATCATGGGACTAATATTATATTATTATGTAGCAGTCTAATGTAGACAGTCACTGTTACTAAAAAAGGTTTGAATTTTTCTTTGTTTAATTTGCACACTGAATATGGGTTGGAGCTTTTAATTTTGAACTCTCAAAGTGCACCAGATTGATGAATTCAACACTAAAAAGCACAAAATTTTCTTACGGGGGGGCATGCCCGTGAACCCCCCTAGAGGGACAGAGGTCTCAGCAGTGGATTAATCAATGTGAAATATACTTCAATTTTATTAATCAATGACAATTTTGTACATATTTCATCTGTTAACTATCACTTGTTCACTCATTAGACTACATGGCACAGTTCTTTATTTATTTAAAGAAAATTGCCAAAATTGTTGCTGCATACCCCTCTGAAACTGGGTAGTTGCGCCCCTGCCTGGAGTGTGTGTGTGTGTGTGTGTGTGTGTGTGGCGCAGTCGTACCTTCATACATGAGCCTGGAGGTGCGCAGGCCGTCGGTCTCGCTGAGCTCCTCGTCGTCGCGCTCCGCTTCGCTGGGTTCAGTGAGGCGTGTGAGACACACCTCCAGCCGGCAGAGGGCGCCGGTGCGACAGTGCTGTTCGCCTGCAGGAGGACGGATCTCCGCTCGCACGCTGTACAGAGTCTGACACACACACACACACACACACACCTCAAGCATTGACCAGATGCTGCGATCTGCCAGTCGAGTCACCTTCATTTATACAGCGCTTTTACAACACAGAGTTTCAGAGCAGCTTTACTGAGATAACAGGAAAATAATGCAACAAAATTTGTTTCCAGAAGAAAATAGTGTCACAGTCCAGCTTAAGTAAGTTCAGTGATGTTTCATTTTGTTGTAAAAAAAAAAAAAATATATATATTGTTTATATATATATATATATAGCCGCTCTGGAGAAAACCGTGATGTCATCGTCCAGCTCAGTTCAGTTCTCATATAATGGTGTCAGTGCAGGAGATCAATAATACTGTGGAATATTGAATGACATGTCAGTGTGTGTGAGAACGAGACTCACTGAAACGCGCTCCACTGTGAACTCGTAGCTGTAGGGTTTGAGATCCGCGTCCGGTGCGTCTGCGGGAGCGAAGCTGGCCGAGAACACACACTGCAGAGAGAGAGGAGGGGCGTCGCTCCACCGCACCTCCCACACGCTGAACACACACTGCTGACTGAACACCACCTGAACACACACACAGCATCTGTTAAACCAGCGAACGTTTAGATGAGCCAGAGAGAGCCGTTGTCATGCATAGATATGAAACTACTGTCTTTTTAAACACACAGAGTCATTATTTCTGTTTCAATCATTCAGATCATCACAGTAGTTCTGGGATAAAGGTTTATAGTTCAGATATGAACACTGGTTTCTACGCTAGCGATCAAAGTAGAGTCAATTTTAAATGTGACGCTTCAAATAAAGTTTGTATCAGTTACATCGTTACACCAGTAGGTGGCGACTGGGGGAACATGTAATTGTTATTGAATCATTCACTCAAGAGATTCGTTTAAAAACACTGATTCATCCAGTAATGAAACAAG
>NC_137143.1:32431211-32463711 GCF_949319135.1 Squalius cephalus | reverse complement strand
CAAAAAACTCGATTTACGATTTAAACCGATTTTTTTTTCTTCCCCTACTTAAAATCAATCTGCAAATGACAAAGAAATTGTTCAAAACAATTTTTAACTTTATTTTGTTTTGATTTTCCCTTCTGGGATTTGATTTGGATTTTCCCCTTGGGGTTAAAGTGCAATCAGAAACAACAAGCCAAAAAGACAAGATGGCAGGCCCTGCCTTTGTAAACAGTGAAAATGTAACATAACAGAACAGAACAGAACAGAACAGAACATGAAATGGATGGATTGGGATTGGTGGGGAACGTGAAAAAAAATGTACATCACAATAAAGTGTATTGTGATCGTCAAAACATTTGGTAACTAAACAGAATTTTAGTTTAGTTTAGTGACAACACAATGTTTACATGGTACAATGACTGGTATGCTACTGTTTTTATTATTGCTTTCACAATTTCATTTCAATTCAATTCTTGTGATTTGATTCTGATCTTGATTCAATATCGATTCCTTTGGATAAATACTAGGTACAGTAGATACATGTTAATTTAAAGCCCTGTCAGCTGGTATTATTATTAAAGGTTAAAAATAACATCTCAAATGAAATATTATGCGTTTTTTTATAATAACAAGTTCAACATTCTAATATTTTAATGATATAGGTAAAAATATAATAAATAGGTAATATAGTTATCATATTTAACAAAATACTACTCTCTACAGCAATTATTTTAAAGTCCAACTAACGTGCGATGGTCATTAATGGGCTTTCCAGAGGTAAAAGTAACTTCACGTGACATATTGTCTTTTAGCTGTTAGACCTCTTTCCGCAGTTGAAAAACACAGATCGATCGATTTTATTTCATTTCGGTAAGTTGAACTGTATCTTTCAAATTACCTATTGATCATTCGTGTTTATTTAGCCTACTAGTAACTAGTAGTAAAGAGTAACAGATGATCGGTTCACGTGCCGCTTGAACTCTGTCAGCGATCTGTCAAGCGCCAAAACGGTGTTTATTGTTTGAATTTCGTAATTAAATCGACAGAATCTGAGAGCTGAGAATTTGTTTCATAGCAATAGTAACCTTCTCTGTCTTGTCTGTCGGTGTCAGTGTCCTCTTTGCTTCGCGATTTTTCTCTGCGTGAGAAAATGGATGTGTAGCGTGAGAGCGTGTAAAAAGTGACGATTGCGTGAGTCTCACGGTGAATTCGTGAGAGTTGGCAGCCCTGCAGATTCAGTTTGTAAGACTGTAGATTGTTTTTTGGCGGGTGTGTTTGTGCTGCCGCGGTCTTGCCGTGTTGTTTGTGTATCTCTATGCCAAACGCGCGGGGGAAGAGCTGAGCCCGTTCGGAGCTACGGGAGCCCAGAGGGGAGCGTCGGCGAATGTTAAAGAGAAAACCGATTTTCATTCAAAAAAATCGACGTAAACTGCAAATTCGAATTAATCGATAAAATCGATTTATCGCCCAGCCCTAGTATTTATTATATTTAAAAACATTCAATTTCAATTAAATTTTTAATAAATACCAAATATTTTATAAATAATATAATAAAGTATATAAATAATTTTTAAATGAAAATATACATTTAATAATCCATCATAAATCTTTCTCAGCCCTTTTTCTTTTCTGCAGTGATCAAAGATGTTTGGATCAGGTGAAAAATAATAATGACCAATAAAAGTAAATTACAGCTTAACATTTCAGAAACTAAATAAATCCTGATGCCCAACATCCCTAAAATCCCAATCAAAGTCCCTCACTACATTAATTCCCATTGAATATTCTCACATACAGTAGTTAAATGCGTATAAGTTTTATCATAATGCCTTTAAAACACGAAGGTCTGTTATAAATATTAAATGAAGCCGCTCGTGAAGACATTAATGCACAGATGACCTTTACCTCCAGCGCCGAAGTTCAGCACATACTGTGTGAAGAGAGCGTCTAGCTCGTCATACTGGACCAGAGCGTCTTCAAACTGCTGCAGCATCTCGAACACAAACGCCAGCTCCTCCTGAACACACACACACACACACACACACACACACACACACACACACACACACACACACACACACACACACACACACACACACACACACACACACACACACACACACACACGAGTTTTACACAGTGAGTACAAATAACAAAGTCACATGATACACAGCCGTCTTCTAGCCGTACACATACTGGGAACTATATTCTCAGAGGGCGAAGCACTGCTACGGCGGAGTGATCTGCTCGCAGCGCCTGAGAAGCCCGTGGTGAGGAGCAGAGTTCCTCAGAGCTGGAGTAAATCACTCCGCAGAAGTAGCAGTGCTTCGCTTCTGAGAATATAGTTCCCAGTATGTATACGGTTAGAAGATGGCTGTGTGTCATGTGACCTTGTTATTTGTTCACGCTGTGACTATACACATCACAGCATGTAAATAGGAAAATGTTGGCGTTATTTTGTCACTTATTGGGAGCAGTATGCTAGCTGGAGCCATTTACCTCCAGTGTTTGTGCTAAGCTAGGCTATCACACACCTGGACCATGAAGTAGTCGCAGAAGCTCCAGCCGGGCTCGGTGCGCTTCTCCCGCAGCGTCCTCATCTCGTCCTCGAAGCGGCCCAGGTTCCTGGTGAAGGACATGAGCAGGAGCGTGCGCAGTTTAGTGAGGAACGAACTCCACGACTCCTGGGAGCGAGACGACTCCTTCAGAGGGTCCGACAGAGCCACACACCTGACACACACACACACATTTACTCACAGAGCAGATCGATACACACAACACTGCCTGATAATCAATCAATACATGCTTTTAACACACATATGAGATGTTAGATCACATGCTTACAGCACCATGTTTAATTAAAGGCAGTTTACATGCTTTCATTGACTGCTTTTCATCTCTAATTATATGGGCAGATCTGTTTTATAATTATATTTATATTTAATAAATATATAAATAATCATTTGTCTCTGAGATATATTTCTCTCAATGTCTCGGAGATATATATATATATATATTTTTTTTTTTACATTTTAGTGTTTTTTATTTTATTTTATTATTTCTTTAAAATTGTATTTGTGACATTTTTTATTTTAGTTTATATTGAAAAATAGTGTAATATAAATATAATGAATAAAGTATATAAATATATAAAACATAATATAATTTTTTTTTTTATTTTAATAATAATTTGATTGATTTTTCTTAAACTAAAAATATATGATAAAATATAATAAAGCATTAAAAAATTTTTTTTTTTTTAAGTTTGTTACATTGTTATTTTTATTTAATTTTTTATTTTCTTAAAAAAAATATATATATATATATATATATATATATATATATATATATATATATATAAATACAATTTTTTTATTTTTAATAATTTGATTTATATATTTTTTTTAAACAACAAATATATGACAAAACATAATAAAGTATAAAAATAACGAGTTTAGTTAATCAGGACGGTCATTTTAAAATGCTGTGAATGACTAATGATTAATTGGTTTGACTGATTACACCGTCTATGATAACCAGAATGCAAGTGAGATGTGTGTGTGTGTCCGTCCGTGTGTGTGTGTGTGTAGTCATGAGCAGATCATCCTCCTCAGCACGAGCGGTGTCTCAGGTCTCAGTCCCAGCAGCTGCTGGCGGGACACTGGGATCAGGGCTATTTCAGGAGTCGGCTCCTCACCTGTCGCTCTGCTTGTTGCAGAAGTCGTTGCGGATCTTGTCCACGATGGAGGTGCGCGGGAGGATGTTGGTTTTGTTCTTCTTCTTGTTGTCACTCTCCACCACAACGATGAGCCAATCGACCGAGCCGTGGAGACGCAGGACACCCTGCCAGCGCTGCATGTCCTCCTTAACCGACGCCTTGTACACCTCGGTGTCCTGATACACACACACACACACACACACACACACACACACACACACACACACACACACACACACACACACACACACACAAACGGACACACATGGACACACATGGACACACACCAGTATTTTACATTATTTCTGAATGTAATAATAAAACAAATACTCAAATCTAAGCAAATCTGTGTTTTTTCTCTGCAATTTTGACTCTGCATTACTTACTTTCCAGAATATTAGAATTTCTGGATAAAGTGTGAATCAACATTTTGTTGTTTCAAATAAAGAAATCTTCTACAATTCTGAACAACTAAGCAAAATAGCATGTAATTTACTAGAGGTTCTGACAAAATGTTAATTGCTGCAGACTATTTAAAATGTTTGATTATTTTAAATAAATTACTTTAAAGAATCGGTTTCAATGATCGGAGTAAATGATTCAATGACTCATTCCATAAAGAATTGTTTCATTACTGGATTAATCAGCATTTTTGAGCAAATCTCTTGAGTGAACGATTCCATGACAAATATATTTATAACAGTCACTTGTCGCCACCTACTGGTGTAACGATGTAACTGATACAAGCTTTATCTGAAGCATCAGGTTACTTTCAAAAGGTGATTTACTCTATTTTAATCTCTACCGTAGACATCAGTGTTTATATCTGAACTATAAACTTTTATCCCAGAACTACACTGATCATTTCAACAAGAAAAATTAATTAAATACCAGCTTTAAAGTCCCCCTGTGGTGAAAATCCAGCGTTTAATGTTGTTTATGTGTCTATGTGGTGTTTTTAATCTGCTTTAAGTCAAACCATGTGTAAGTTCATAAGTCGACAGCATTGCTGAGTATTTCCTCCTTAAAACTGCAGTGAACCAAAGACAGTCTCAAAAACACGCTTTGAAATCGCTGGTGTTTCTGACGTCACAAACTACCTTGTAGCCAATCAGATCAACGTGTGATCGTCAACCAGTGGATCTCTGAGCTGAGGAGTGAGTGGAGGCGGGGCTCATTTGCATATTCATAGAACCACACATACTAAATGAGGCAAGGGTGTCGAGTTACATTCAAGATATTGACATTTTTTCAAGATAAAAATGTTTAAATATGTCATTTTGGTGATCTGAGATGAGTTTTAAGTGATAAAATGATTGACTACAGGGGGACTTGTTTAGCAGCAGGAATGAGGCTGTCCGACTCTGCTCGTACTCTAGATAGAAGAGTGCACAGCGTACAGTATGTCATGAGGGACACAACTATGGTCTTGTTTCAGATCTGAGACTCACACAGCAGTCGGTCCAGTAGATGTGCAGGAAGGGGAACGTTAACAGCGCTTTATTTCCCTCTTTGGGAAGAAGTTCCTCCTTAAACTGGACAAAATTAGCCTCCAGGTAGATCATCTTTGGTGCTCGTCCGTAAGACCTGAGACGAGAAACACACACACACACACACACACACACACACACACACACACACACACACACACACACACACACACACACACACACACACACACACACACACAGGTTAAATCCAGCACACACACTTGTGCTGTTCTCAACTCAACCAGATCTGAAAACAACTGATTATTGACATCAGCCAAACATTATTCTAATGTGCTTTTACTCATGTTCATCATCTCTCTTTAGTGTGTAGTGTTGCTGTTTGATCATGATAAAGCTCCAGTCAGTGTTTCTGAACTCCCTGAAACGCCTCCATTGTATCTTGAGTTTCTTCCGGGAACGAACACGTCACAATATTCCTCATTATAATAATTAATGCGCAGAATAAAGGGGCGGGGCCTGGTTGAGTTAGTTAGTAGTGTGTTAAACTGGCGGCTATAGAAAGGGGCGGGGCATTTCCCAGACACACTCGAAGCGCTCGACCAATCACAACAAACTGCTCCAGCCGACCAATCAGAGCACAGTGTGCTTTTCAGAAGGAAGGGCGTCATAGAGACATGACGTAAACAGAGCGTTACTGACAGACTGGGAAGAGAGGAGCCGCAACAATGGAGAATATGAGGAGAATAATCAACATTCAAGTTCTAGTAGAGCCTGAAACAAAAGGGCAAAAGGGCACAATAGGTCCCCTTTAAAGGGGTGGTTGATTATGATTTGACTTTTCTAACTTTAGTTAGTGTGTAATGTTGCTGTTTGAGCATAAACAACATCTGCAAAGTTACAACGCTCAAAGTTCAAAGCAAAGGGAGAGATTTGCTTTTAAAGAAATCGCTTTTTAAGGACTACAACAAACGGCTGGTAGAGACTACACCACATTCCTCCCGGGTTAGTGACATCACCAACCCTAGAATTTACATAAACCCCTATAGATTATAGATTATCAAGACAGAATATGCTAATCAATGACTAGAAGATAACTACACATCAGCTGCATAAACTCATCAACTAACCATTCAGAAATGTCCTGTTGCTTCTACATGTTGTCACTTCTTCTTGAGTCTCTCCATCATTGTCTGACTCCGGTTTGAACATAAAAGGCTAAAAGTTTTTGAAATTTTCAGTGTGCCTGTGTGTGTGAGTGCAAGCTGTTGAAGCTCCGCCCCCTGCGCCGGGAGCAGCAGCTCATTTGCATTTAAAGGAACAGACACAAAATGATGCGTTTTTGCTCACTCTCAAAAATGTACAATTTTAACATGCTATATAAAAATATCTGTGGGGTATTTTGAGCTGAAACTTCACATACACACTCTTGGGACATCAGAGACTTATTTTACATCTTGTGAAAAGGGCATTATACCACCCCTTTAATCAATCCCTTCTAAATGCATTTCTTCTGAACACAACATGAAATCACTTGAGTCAAATAACAGATATAAAGACATATTGAGACAGTTCCAGAACTGGTTCTTTCAGGCTGATGGTCTAAACAGGAAGACCTTGATGACTGGATTTCCGTCATTCCTTCCAGTTCTGAAAGATCATGTGACAGAAATCACTTCCCTATTCCAGAGGCACACAACAGAACGGCATCTCATCACACCACAGCTGAATATGATGTGCAAACGGCTTGAACTGAACAACTAAAGACATGAATCATGGGAGATCACAGCTGAATATCACAGCACAGCTCCGGTGTATCGGCTTTAGATGCGACATTAACGCTCTGGAGGAGGATAAAGTCTCAAGACAAGAAAGAAAATACTCTTTTGTGACTCTCAAACGGGAAAGAAATATCTGATATCCTTCTCATCATATCTGATGTGTGAGGGCTGGTTCACACAGAGCGTGCTTTCAACGAAGCTCATGGAAAAACATGTTCAGTTTAACAAACACATAAATTGCAAGAGATTTTCTCCAAACCTCCAAATAAAATGTTAAGAGGTTGGATTCAGATTCTTAACAGTAAACTAAATAATCACCAGCAGAACTGTGCATTATGCTTTGCTTTCAGACTCGCATGTTTTCTGATTAAAGCGTAACTCTCGGCAAAATGCAACCTAGGGTCTTTTTGTTAATCTACCCGAGGCAAACTTTCGTTTAAACGCATAATTAGAATGGAAACGCCACTTTTAAGTTTGACCATATTTTCGTTTTCGGTCAAATTGCCTTTTGAATGGGAGTGCTTGGGGCACGACTATGATAGCATCAAAATCGCTATTTTTAAACACTAAGGCGGCTTGACACAACATGAAACTTTGCTCGAAATATCCATGAACTTTGTCTCAGACGGCCAAATCGCGGTGAAAATCGCACAGTGTGCACCCGGCTTAAGGCATGAAGATATTAACATATTATAAACATTAACAATCATGATTTTTTTTTTGTTGCTTTTTTTGCTGCTTGTGAAAAGCGCAGTGCAAAACAATAGGATCCTCCAATCATTTAGTGCGCTTAAGCCCCGCCCCTTCAAGGTCACGCTCATTTGCATACAGGTTTGAGCGCCACGCCCACAACTCAACATCCAATCAACAACCGATGCACAGAACCAAACCCCACCTTACATTGATTCAAAACTCGAATGTGCATCACATGATGAAAGATCTGATGCCAATCCTGTTTCATGGGAGCATATATAGAAATATGGATAGAGCATAACCCTATATAATAAAACATCCGCTGTGCAGTGAGAGAATATGCCGTATCTCACCTCCTCCACTCCATGGGTTCTCTGGGCAGCTGTTGGGTCAGTGAGCTGTACAGGGCCGTGAACAGGTTCTGATCGCCCGCACCTGCTCACACACACACACACACACCTCATGTTTGTCACTTATTCTTCACTGTGAAACCGCTAACAAAAATCTACAGTGCTGCATTCTTTATTCATACATGTTTGTTAATGGTCATGTATCATTTAAAGGTGCAGTAAGCAATTTCAGAGAAACACTGTTGATGTTTGAAATCACTAGGGCTGTAATCTCCCAGTCGATTAGTCGATTATTAGGGGTGTGACGGTTAGCATATAACCGTGAGACCGACGGTTATAGTTGAACACCGTCATTACAACTCTATAACCGCCAAAACCGTGTTATTAAAATATTTTTTACAAACATTTTTTATCATAGAGAATGTTTAAATACTAATTAAAAACAATTGTTAACAGTCTGTGTTATTAATGGTCTACGTCGTTTCCAACTGTATTTGATTCTTTGCCAAGCGACCACCAATCATTTGAGATAGAAATAAAAGCTATGATATAGTGATGTGCCATCATTATGAGATTTATTAAACAAATGAAAAACATTTGCAATAATAAACATTAGCAATGAACATTTGCAATCGGGAGACATGGTTTTTACCACTTAATGAAGTTTTGTTTTGTAAATCGTCAGACATGATTTTTACCACTTCATTAAGTTTTGCTTTGTAGAAAGCCTTTCTTTAAAGCGAATTTCATTTTGTACAAATTGTATCTTAATTTTAATAAATGTTTCATCAACCAATTGCATGTATTTAATAAATAAAAATATATAGTAATAGTAAAAGAGTAATATATAGTAAATATAGGACAATATAACAACAATGACATGGAGGCGCCCGCACGCCGCGTTCACTTGCATTGCATTGTGAAGTTGAACTAGAGCGCATCTCATGGTAAATGAATGAAACTCAGCGTAGGCCTATGCCTCATACATTAGCATTAAATATCTTTGCTGCATCCTTTCTAGAACAGACAAGGGCTTTCTTGCGGCTCGCATCAGCAGAGCATTGCATCGTCCATAGACCGCAAAACAATCAGCGGATGGCGGGCGGGTGCGGCTTTGAAATCTGGTCAAAAAACGTTGGTGCGGATGATGATGAGTTTTGTGATGCGGTTGCGGATGAACTAATACCCCCATCCGCGTATCTCTATTGATAACAACATTGAACACTACACAAATATTAAGTTTATTCAAACTAAGTTATCCTGTAACAGACGAACGTCACGAACGTCGCAACCCCCCCCCCCCCCCCCCCCCGACGACGGTTATGTTACGAACCATCACCAGATACGTTCTGGCTCGACCAAAATTCTGATTGGTCGTTTTTTTGCCGCGTTCATTTCATCAGGTGGAAAGCACTAATTGCTAATGGGGGTGTTTTCCGAGCACCCCTGTTTCACAGGTAACAGTCTGTCTTCAGAACACCCCCCTTGTTTTCTCCTCTTTTGGATTAGCCCAACCCACTGGAGAAGAGAGACAGATTGAAGAAAGTAGGCTACTAGAAGGTTTGCTGAATTTCTTTATTTTTCAGTTATGCACTTTATTTCGTTTCTGCTCTTGATCTGGTTTGTTTAATAAATATAATTTTTTTATTAAAGTGGACGTGCCTTTTGTGTTTAAGAGTAAAAGCTTTAAGTTAATAGTCTATTCGTGTCTCAGCCGCGAAGCTGAGCTCCACAGAGCGGCTGAAATGATAGCGTCTGTCAGTTATTATAATACATATGACAAAAACAATTGTCTAAATTATGTTGCATATTCCTCAAAAGTTATTGTGATGATATCACTAGTTGACAACATAGTACTTTTTTCGGAAATCATAGGCTATGGTATTGCGCAGGTGCACGTGATGCAACGCTGTCAGAGCCGACAGACTCGTGTGTCAGACTCATTTCAGTGCAAAATAATTAGGTCAAAAACAATTTAATATACTGCAAATAGCCAACTAGTTTTTTATGTTTATTTATTATTCATTTAGGCGGACAACAAGGCTAACGTTACCAAGTACTGCGCAGCTAATTAATTTAACTTTTTTTTCCTAACGTCATTTTTAGTCGAAAATTTCAGGACTTCAGTCGACCAAGATTTTCTTTGGTTGATTACATACACGCCCTATAGCCCCGCCCCCAAAGTCACAAACATGCTTATGCAACATAGGCCCCTCCCTCCTAGTGAGTTGACACACCCCTTCATGCTGATTGGCTACAAGTGTGATTTGGTGCTCTGTCCAACAGCGTTTCTTAGAAATCGCTTACTGCCCCTTTCATATTCATATTTAATACAATTATAAGCATAAAAAACATTTCAGTTACTTGAAATAAAAACAAACGTTCCCTGAAATAAAATGTAAACATTTAAAGCATGTTATTTCAGCTAGTTGTTAATTGTCTTAAATATATAAAACTGAAATAAAAAATAAAAAACAGTTTAGAGTTTAAATATATAAATAAATTACAATTCACACACAGCAGCTGTGACTGATATTCACTTACAGGAAAGTACTGTTTCCGTATCAGGTATCAGAAGATAGTACTGTGGTACTTTGACATATAACATGATACTAAATACTTAGATGATATTTACAGGTAGATATTTGCCAACATTTGTCATAATTATATTCATGTTTAGGAAACTCAGTAGTAGGCAGCCAATGAACTGTTAGTTTGGGCTGAAAACATTAACAAATTAAACACCAAAAAATACTGTGCTAAAGTGACTGTATTTGGAGGCATCAGGACGAATGATTTTGATTTAAACCGATTCGCTAAAAACATAATTAAAACCGATTCATGAACAAGAACCGAATCAGAGGAACGATTCGTTCGGTTTGCAGCCAGGTTTTACATGCAATGTCCCACTGAAAGCAATGTACAACTCATAATCTTTTTTTAAAATCCCTGATATTTCCAAGCTGACAGGAGGAATATGTCAGTGTGAACCATCACAACACACCAAAACACCGCTGCAGTCGAGCTGACAGTATTATGAGGGTTATAACATCCACTCACAGGTCACTATGGGTTTGTTCTCCATCGTGTAGATGATGGGCTTCTCCTCATGGGGCTCCATGGGTTCCGTTCATCAGCATCTGAGTAATCGATCACATTCAACACCGCTGATGTATCGATGAGGCCCCTTCAGTCTCCATTTCCTATCTGCTGACACTGAGTGACGACTTCCGGTCCACGTCACGGCCATACAGGAAGTCCACCACAAAAGACTTTTACACTAGAAAATATGAACGATAGTTAGGGCTTCTTTTTGTATGTATAAAAAATAATATTCCCAAATGATTCCTCCCAAAATAAGCCTGTACTCCATTCATTATTTATTTTTGTTAATGGTCATGTATCATTTAATACACATCAGGTTTTTTATAGTTAGCTGAAATAAAAAAAACTAAAGCCGTGAGAAAAACATTTTCGTTATATTTTCGAAATAACGTTTTTTTTTTTTTTTATTATTATTTTTATTTAGTTTGACTACTAAAATAACAAAAATAATATACAGGCATTAAAAAAAAACTAATAAAAATGACAAAACGCACAAGGTTGCTAAAACTTTTATTAAACTTAAAATGAAAACGGAAAATATATTAAAAAAAATGTAAATATAAACAAAAGCTATAGTAGTGATATAACTGATACAAGAGGTTGCTTTTGTTACATGTTGTAATTTATATGTCCATATTTCTTGTCAGGTGATACAAATCATACAAAGAAACAGACATGAATTTATCGTTTTAAGTTTAGAGTTTGTGTGAGGGAAAATGTAACAAAGTAACTTTCATTAATCCCATGATTACAGACCAGATTTTAGAAAACAGAATAAACTGTAATGTCAAATTAAGT
The DNA here is from genome assembly GCF_949319135.1 of Squalius cephalus. Taxonomy (NCBI): domain Eukaryota; kingdom Metazoa; phylum Chordata; class Actinopteri; order Cypriniformes; family Leuciscidae; genus Squalius; species Squalius cephalus. The sequence continues at coordinate 32,451,833 of NC_137143.1, read as the reverse complement.
CAATGTAATATATATTATTTATTTATAAATAAATATCATAATAATTTGGTTTTATTCATTTATTTTCATGTTTATTTTGTACATTTTTCTACGGTCGCCAGGTTGAAACCCCAATGAGGACGTATTTTGAAAACCTTTATTTTGAAATCTGCCACAGAAGCCGCCATGTTCTTATGAGCGCGCGCTTCACAGGTCACGCCGCAGCACGAGCGCCATTACAGGTCCCGCAGTCATGCGCGCGTGAGGCAGAAGGCCGCGAGACGATTGATAAAGAATCCATTGAGGCGAAATCGAGTAAAATCGCGTTTCTACCGCACGGATTTAAATGTCTTTCGATTGACGTTCGCCATCATCAGATCGGAGCCATAATGACGTCCAGCACCAATGTGATCCAGGTGACGAACGTGTCGCCGAGCAGCACCGCGGAGCAGATGCGAACCCTGTTCGGCTTCATCGGAACCATCGACGAGCTCAAGCTCTTTCCACCAGAGTGAGTAGAAATGTGTTTCAAATCACTCCGTGTTCAATATAGAGTACATTTTATACACGTATACGGCAGTTCGGATGTATAACAATTCCCATAATGTTGTCTATTCAACTTGATTATGTGCAAAATATACATATTCATAGGCACAAAACAACCACAGTTTAGCTCAGTCTACTCTCGCTAGTGTAGATAAAGCGCACACACTACAACACAAATTCATCCGTTAAGTTTAACCGGTTAAACGGGTCATCGCTTGAGTAATATCGTTCGTTTATCTCCAGCTTGTCCACGTGTGAGCGTCAGCCCTCGTCATAATGATTTCTAATAATTAATATAATAAAAGCAGACGCATATTTTACAGTTTGGGTGCAGTTTATACAGTAGTGGCGCTTTCTTGCATAAAGGAGCCGTGACGTCACGCACGTTTATCTGCGTCATTACGTAAGCACGTTTCCGCCACATTATCCTGCTCTGGGAAATGTTAGTTATAACAATGTATTGTTATATAAAAGTCGAAATTATGGCATACTAATTAACTATAATGAAGTCGACAAAGTTTAAGTTGACATACTAAGGAGCATTTCACACAGAACTGCACTACTTTTCCGTTGTTTTTCAGTGTAAACGCGCAAGACAGACGTGTTTTTTGCGCTCAAGTCTCGCGTTTTTTTGCAGTCTCGTGCATGAAATCGCGCTCTCAAGTTAAAAAATAAGGTTTTGTTGTTATAACGCATTTCTAGACCTTGATCTAGACGTGTTCTGTGTGAACCGGCCCTAACTCATAATCATGAGATTTAAAATGAGAAATTATGAGTTATAATGATTATATTTTTATCCTAATGCGGTGGAAATGTGCTTCCGTAGACTTGTACATGCGCATTAAATGACATGCACTGCGTTTGAAATCGCACTACTCTTAACCATTAAAAAAAGCACTTTCTGTATAAGTATAAATATGGGTAGTATGAGTGACGAACTACATCCGCCATTTTGTTAGTCACATGACCTACCAGCGTCAGTTGCGGCGCTTCACCAACCATTCATAAATCCTCTCCTGTGGCCTCATGGGATAGAAAAGTGTCCATCGAATACACACTTCAGAATCTCGCCGGAAGTAGTAAGTCATCCGGGGACGTTCAGTTGACCAGAGAAGTATTCAGTATCGGACGCCACAACCACAGCTCACTTCTAGGCGTCGAACTACATTTCGACTCAGTAAATGTTGATTTCACTGCTCAGGCAGGCAGAATGCAGGGTTCTCCAGTAGCTAACTTCTGTTCTGTGCTTTTGTTGTTTTTCACCCATCGAAAAACATCTGGCGTCATCATATCTGCAGCGAAGGTAGGCCGCTGGTGGATCTGCTCTGAAGCCGGCAGATCTAAAACTGAGCCGGATATCTTGGATCTTTATGACATGCCGTAGATGATGATTTGCTCGAACATGATGAATATTTCTCTGCGGTGTTTGAAAAACTGCAGGAGGTGTGTGATCAAGTGTGTGTACATCTTGCAAAAGCATCTATATTTTCTTTCAGTGATTCTCCCTTGCCTGTGACTTCACGTGTATGTTTTGTAAAGTTCCACGAGCCGGAATCAGTCGGAGTTTCCCAGCATCTGACCAACACGGTCTTCGTGGACAGAGCGCTGATCGTCGTCCCCTTCGCAGAAGGTTTGTGCCGTTCATGTTCACTTTCAGACACGCGATCGATCCCTTCACAGTGTAGACGACGGCATTAGTGCAGTGAACCCCAGCGGCCGTCGCTCAAACCTCAACGTAGACGTACGTGTGATTGTACAGTGCCGTTCGAAAGTTTGCGATCGGTGCGATTTTATGTTTCTGAAAGAGTCTCTTCTGCTCAGCAGGGATGCGTTTATTTGATTGAAAATACAAAAAACGGTAATATTGTGAAATATCGTTTCAATTTAAAATCACTGTTTGAATATATAGTAAAGTGTCATGAATTTTCAGTGTCACATGATCCTTCAGAAATCATTCTGATGTGATGATTTGATGCTTAAGAAACATTTATGATTATTTTCAGGATTCTTGGAATATAAAAGTTAAAAAAATAAAAAGAATCTTTTGTAACATTATAAATGTCTTTACCGTCACTTTTGATCAATTTAATTAATCCTTGATGAATAAAAGTATTGATTTATTTTATTTATTTCCCCCCCAAAAGAAAAAAGTCTTTACTTTAATCACATGAATGCAGCCTCGGTGAGCATGAGACTTCTTTTAAAAACATTAATAATCATACCGATCCCGAACTTTTGAACGGCAGCGTACATTTCAGAAATATCAATGAGATGGTTGGGAATGAACCCCCTGAATGGCAGGAGCTCATGTTTAACTCATTGCCTTTCCCAGTTTAGTTTCATTTTTTTTGTTAAACTTTTCTCTTTGTCATTTGTGTGTGTGATTTTTATAGTGAACAAGGCAATTGCAGAGCCGGCAGATGTCTGAGTGTGACCCTGTAGACAAATAAAAGCGGCCAGCCCACGTGTTTCCCTGCTGTAAACTATAATCCTCTCTCTCTTGTGTCTCCAACTGAATTCACTCGAGTTCACAGACAAAGATCGATCGATCTAATCATGCAAAGCACAAATGTTTAGGCTCAAATCCTTGTTGGTTTCTACATTTCTGATTGAACTGCATGCTAATCAGACACGAGATAATCTACGGTAAGACGAGATGTAGCGCATTTCTGCATGAGTGTTTATGCACACATATATGCACACTATCAGATATAATGATAGGGCTTTCCTGTCCGTATTATGATATTAGTCCAACCTCCCTTTTTGAGTAAGAAACAGTCTGAGAATGTTCTTTTGTTCCTCTCCACATGACTGAAAAAGGCCTGAGACGCTTTTTAACGGTCGTTTCTGTTTTTTGTTGTTGTGTTTTCCAGTTCTTTTCCCTGGTTCTGCAAGTCCTGTAAACCAGGCCCAGCAGAAAATGCCACCCAACAGTTTTGTCTTCTGCAGCTTGTCCTGTTTCTCTCTCTCTCTCTCTCTCTCTCATCTCTCTCTCTCTCTCTCTCTCGTGTGTGTGTGTAAGTGATGATTGAAATGTTTGAAGTGAGATATGAATTTCAGAGGCGCTCGCCCAATGGACTCCATGCACTCACTAGACATTCATTTGTCATTTAACTCTAGATATTACTTTTTTTTTTAGCATTTGACAGTCTGTAGTTGAGTTTAAAATGGGCTTTTGCTGGAAGACGTCTTTTTTTTTTAATAATAATGTGTCTCAATCCAGCACACACATTCATTAGATAGACGAGTTTAGATGTGCTTGAAAAGGTAAAGGCAGTTTTAGCTCTCAGATAACCAGCAAAAGCCCCCTAAACAAATGTTATTTGCATTAGTCATGGTAAGTCACACCATCAGTGGATTAATAAACTTGTCATTTGATGCTGACACCCAAATCATAAACTCTGTTTTGTCTATCTTGATGTCTCTGTGTGCTTTATAGCGAAGCAGCCGACCTGAGTCGCTTGTTCATTATACAACTTATGAAACTTGAGAGCACATCCCAGTGGAGATCCGGCTGTGCTTGCTTACATTTGGTTCATGACTTAAAAAATCAAGTTCAGGTGATAACATCTTGGCAGTGTGTCTAGTGTCATTTCCTTTTTTGTAGTATTGTGCACTTCATGCTTTTGTTAAGGGACCTCATGTGTTAGCTTCCTCTGCAAAAGCGAGTACTGATGTCAGTGCAAATATAGACTTGGAAAAAAAAAGGGGTCTGTTTGTTTGTGTGTGTGTGGTGCGAGAGCCGTGGCGTGGTTTAACTGTGGCGTTTCTGTCCTGCAGGAGTGATTCCTGACGAGTCCAAGGCTCTGTCACTGCTCGCTCCAGCCAATGCCGTCGCAGGATTACTGCCAGGAGGCGGACTCCTCCCGACGCCCAATCCCGTCACATCTGTGAGTGTGCTCAGTTTAACCATCATAGAGTGAAAGTTTATCATTTTTAATCTTGCCAATTTACACGTTCAAACTATTTTAAACACAAGAGGCGAAAATCGGGACTCAAGCGTTATCTGTGCGCAGAGGGACGTGTGTTTCAGACAGCGCTTGAACACCGAATTGATTACTCTTTTGCGTTTCCTTGACCTTGAACGGACACATTCACAAAATTATGTCTAAATGCTCGTCTCGGCTGCACAATAGGGGTTACCTGTACGGATCAGCTCCCCACGGTTCAGCACGCATGTGATTCGCGGATTAACTGATAAATTTAACCATCATAAAGTGAATGTTAATAATTTCACCGTGTTTTGTCTTGCCAATTTACACTTTCAAACAATTTTAAATGCAGAAGAAGAGGCGAAAATTGGGGCTCGCGTGTTATCTGGAGAGAGAGAAAGCGCTCGAACACCGCATTGATTCCTCTTTCGCGTTTAATCAACGTGTGACATCACCGGCTGGTGTTTTTAAATCGCTAATTTAAGGGCAAAAGTCAAATCTGCGCATCCGCACGGCATTCATCATGGTGTGGCGCAGCACTGTTTTGTTTTTCGTTAAGAATAAATAGGCTAATTAACTCACCATTGAAGGCAATCCACCCCCGAATTGGTGCTAATTTGAAAGTGAAACTAAAATACGCTCGCCGCACGGGGCCACGGGTGCTCTGTTCTGCCCGTAGACAAATGGCGCATTTTAGTTTCGCTTTCAAATTAGCACCAATTCGGGGGTGGATTGCTTGAATGGGGAGTTCATTAGCCTATTATTCTTAATGAAAAACAATGACAAATTTGCTTAAATAGGCGCTTTTACATTTCGCTTTGACACCAAATATTCCTCCATCTTGTCAGTCAGTTCCTCTCTCTCGTGATGAATGGAATTGGACTCCTGTTGCTGATCTGTAGTTAGAGAATAGTGTCTGTTCTCTACCTGAACTTAATGATTTTATAAAAGAATTAAAAAAATCAAATCGACAGTGGGTGGCGGTGGGCAAGTGATGTAACCGGTGTTGCTTCTGAAACACGGTCAACGCCAACTATCGTAGCAAGCCTAACGCCCAATGGAAACACGTCAATTTCGCAAAAACTCCCATTTGGCTTAAAGTTTACGCTCGCATTAAGTGGTTTTTCCAGGCAATTCAAAAAAGGAATATTTCTCACAACTGCAGTGGTAACCGTTTTTGTGCATTTACAGTCACCTGATGTAGATGACGCGGTATGTTTAGACACAAGACAAGACGGAGTTCTTTATTAAACTCATAATAGACAAAAGTATTACAGGAATACTGGATTCCAAACCTCAAAGAAATGCCACAATCAAGAGCTTGAAGCAGAACTGTGGGAGAAACTCCTCATATGTGCCGCTCATAAGTATAAGAGTCTTTCCTTGCCATTAATGCTTGGGAAAACACGCTTGCGTCTCCTTCCATTAATAATGACTAGTGCGGTGGCTGGCATATATATAAACCTACCAACATCCGTCGCCATGATTTTTGGAAAAATACGTTTTAGTCACATAACATCTGTCATTTCGCAATAGTTTTTTATCGACATTTAGAGGGGAAAAAAAACGCAAATCTGTAATGGAAACGTGTCTAATGTAACGAGACGCTCGCCCTCTTTGGACAATAATGATGTTGATGTTTTGTCAGATTGGTGGTGTTTCTCTTGGCGGTCTTGGAGGGCCGAACTTGGACCCCATGGCAGCTCTAGCAATGGCGGCGCCCAACATAAACCCTCAGGTTTGACATCTTTCAGCTCCTTCAACAACAGACCCGATATGCTTCACTCTTTCATTAATCTGATGTGTTTTTCTTCTTAGACTTTGTCGGCTGAGCAGCTTATGAAGCTTATGGCATCCATAGACCCCAAGTAAGTCGATCAGTATCATCTAGGGCCGTATGAAAGCAGATTTGTTTTATTCTGGATTAAGCTAGTCCCAGACTAAAATGCATGTTTGAACTGAAAGCAACTTGGACTGATATATCCTAAAATATATCAGTGTCACTGTTTTGTCTTAAGATGAACACCAGTAACGTTTGTAAAAGCTACTTAAATGTCCTAATTAAGGATTAATCTAAGCCCTGTTTGTGAAACCAGTCCTTAATGTTTTATTTTAATGGTTAGATTCAATTTTAGTAATCTAAAAAGCATGTCCAAATAATTGTATTCCTGAAACGGACTACAGAATATTTTTCTCACAATTTCTTCAAGTGAAACCAAACTTTTATTTTGGCTGGTTGTGCCCTGTCATGGGGCTCTACTCGTCTAATTGAGGTTCAGTGTGTTCTCATCGGTACATTACTGTGATTGCAGGCTGAACCCTCTCGCCGCTGGGCTGAATCTGACCCCGGGACTGAAGGCGGACGCCTCCAATAAAGAGATCGAGGAAGCCATGAAGAGAGTGAGAGAAGCACAGTCTCTGATCTCCGCCGCAATCGAGCCTGGAAGTGAGTGGACAGACACTAGAGCAACTCTATATACAGTCAAACACACATTTATTCAGACACCTTCAACATTTCTCACATTATCACAGTTTATTCGCTATAGTTTAGAAAATGGTAATAATATGATGAACTCAGTTGATATTTGACTGGTTTTGTCCGTCCTTCTGTTAGACTGTCTCACACATGAATTGTTGAATATCTGTCAGCTGTTAAATTTAACTACACAATTAGATAATACCAGTTTAGCTCAACCAATCACCAAGCAATGCTTCATTCTGTTCAGTCTGTGTGTAAAAAGAGCATTAGCAATTAAAGAAAACACACTTAAGCAAAACATGATCAGCTCAAAGTGTCCGAATCATTTTTAGTCCCAGATTGTTACTGGTAGTCTCTGTATGAAGAATTATTGTGTGTAATATGTTAGTTTACTTCATTTTGCTCTCCTCACTTACATAAATGAACTATAGTGTCCTGCACACACTAGTAAAAAAAATATCAAATTATTTCTGGTGTCTGAATAATTAGTTTTGACTCTATTTTAGTTTTAAATGAGTGCGCTGTGCTAAAGCGTTTGCTTCTTCAGGTAAAAAGGATGATAAACGCAAGCGCTCGAGATCCAGGTCCAGATCCAGACGCAGGAGGTCCCGGTCCCGCTCCAGACACAGGTTCGTGAAGACGCTTTAATCAGCTATTTAAGCTGATATTCATATCCAGTCCTGGGCTAATTTGAATATGTTGTGACCGTAGGCGCTCTAAGAGTCATTCTAGACGAAGGTCTCGGTCCAGGAGCAGGAGGAGGTCAAAGAGCCCGAGGAGGAGGAGGACCGATTCACGAGATCGCAGCAGACGCTCCAGGTCCAGGTGAGTTCGTCATCAGGTCAAACTAGGGCTGCGACTCAATTCGCCTACTTAAACTACGCCCTTAAAGTCTACAGTCGCAGGTCTTTCATGCGGAGACTCGCCTCATATTAGGCTAATGCATAATGATGTATTTAAAAGTTAATGGCCAAACAGATCTTTATAAAAGTCCACGTTATTACAGATGAAATATGACACTGATAACAATAAATACATATTTTTTCTATCAGTTTAAACTTTGATTAGTCACTCAAACCTTCATCTAAATCTCTCGCAGTCGGTCGCACACATCCGCCGTGTTTTGTAGTTTAACACTTTACTCGTGTTTGAAGTTCCTCCTCCAAAGTGCAGTGGGTTGTGGGTAATATTAGCTGTTATACACTTCGAAATCCACACTTTGAAAATCCACCAGAAATAGATCATGCGTGGACTTCTGGCACACTCTCTTCAACATACTATGCTTTGGGACACACTTATTCCAATCTCACACACTGTTTAGGATGGATTGTGTGAACATTGAGACGCTGGGTATCGATTCAAATTATTCAATTTCGAGTCGCAAGCTCTCAATTCGATTTTGATTCTCGATTCAACTCAATGAATATAGATTTAATGCAAATCCTATATTTAAAGAAAAGAACAGTGAACATAAGTTTACAAGTGGTTAATAAAAAAATTAAGCCACAAAACATGATTTTTTTTCATTTTAAGTACACTTGGGTACATTAAAACAGAACCCAAATCTATATTTCAAATGCATACAATGAATAGACAGGATTTTGATGCAAGATGAAAAACTGATGCTGAAAATTGGGAAAATTCAGAACAGTCGCACGCCTTGATCAAACAGGATCAGGTTATTTTAAATAAAACACACATTAAATCTCACAGCATTAGCTGTAACATGAAGCCTATGAACAGTGGAGAAAAACTAATACTGGCTTTTGGGTGATAGAGAAATAAATATGGTTAATAATCGATTCGTGGCCTTTGAGAATCAATTTTGAATCGACCACATTTAAAAAAAAAAAAAAAAAAAAGATTAATCAAAATCATTTTTTGCCCAGTCCTAAGTAAAACCATGTCAAATGTGCTTCTGGTTTCTCAGGGTTAGTGGTGCGATGCTAGTGGTCCATTTCCTCAAAGATGTTTGTGTTTTGTTTTTGATGTAGAGATCGGAGGAAGGAGGAAAAGATCCGAAAACGTTCAAAAACTCCACCGAAAAGCTACAGCAGCGCCAGACGGTCCCGCAGCACCAGCCGGTGAGTGTACAGCCCAACCACATTATGCTTTTTTTTTTTTTTTTTTTTTAATTCCGTTTTAATGGTTATTAAATTTTAGTAATAAAAATCCCCAGTTTTGATGCATCCAAAAATCATTTAAAATTTCATTTGTATTACTGGAATCTGCATTTTCACATAGCAGGAAAAAAAAGTCCCGTTGAGTTTATTCAACCTTTTTTCACAAGTACATCTTGTGAAACTAAGGGTACGTTTACACTACAACGATGTGCTAAAAACGGAGAAGTTTTTCCTGTGCGTTTTCTGCATAACAGATGATAATGTTGTCGATACGATCCCCACTCACACAGGTCCATGAAAACGACTAAAAACCGGGATCTTACAAGGTATTTAATATACTCAATACTTAGGAAATTTAAGTCCTGGAAAACCCTTGAAAACAGACATTTGTATGACGTACTTATTAATTATTAAAAGAAAATATATGGGAAATTTATTGTTAATTTTATTGATAAAAAACAATCTTTTCACACAAAATTAAAGATGCAGTCCGTCTGATATAGTTATTTCCCATGGCTATGAGTGTGATATTGCTCCTATAAATATCCAAGTATATGATACAGCTTTTATTCTTCAGCTCAATCATATATTAATGGGAGAAAAAAATCAGTTTGAATAAGGAAAGCAATAGGGCTGGGTAAAAAATATCGATTTCTCGATTTTAATCGATTCTCATTTTTACTAACAGATATTGATTCTTAAATCCCAAGAATCAATTAGTCATCCTGTTTTCAGTTGATGAATGAATGGAACATTGTAGCGTGCATCCCATCCAATAAATCGTAATAATTTTTGTGCTTTGTTATTATTGATATGAAACAAAGTCTCAGATTTCAAATTATGTCCATTTTCTTACGAAATTCAAAAACATAAATAGCGTTTTGTCGCTGTGGCGTGAGATCGCTCCGGCTCAGCTCTAGAGAAGCACGTGATCTTCTCCTCCGCATTAATAACACCAGTTACAGCGCGAAATAAACATGAATGAGCTTCTGAAAATATGTTAAAAGATAGAGCACAACTTATCGAAATCCGTATCATGTGACATGGAGTCGCTCAATCAGTGTTTCAACCGTGGAAAGACGTCAGTAAACAATGTCATGTGCGTCACATTTACCTCAGAAAAAACATATCCAGTGACCATAAACTCGTTAGTCAGCGAGAAGAATTAACTCTAGAGAGGAGAATTTTGCTAAATATATGCAACATATTACATATTCATTATACTTTTTAATGTTCTTCAATATTTAATGCATGTTTGAATAAATCTGGCAGGTTTTTATGACAGCCACCATTTAAATGTTTATATTTCATATAACCTTATTATTATAAAAATAAATAAGTGTAATTTAAGTGTTTGTATACAAATCAGTTAATTTTTACCTTCAATATAGTAGGCTAATGAAGCCTATAGGCTACAACTGACTCCCATAGTTCACAGCATTAGTGAAGAGATTTTAAATTTACCATGTGTTGTACCTGATATCCAAAATAATCAATATTGAATCGAAATCGAATCGAATTGTGAAATTTGTCAATACCCAGCCCTAGAAAGCAATATCTTTGTCATAGTATCTATTCAATGGTTAAAGTTACCACAGTCACTGCATCTGCTGCACTTTATCTGTACCATTTTGTTTATTGGTGTATTTTTAATCCATTTACCTTTTTTAGAATTTAAAAGATAAGATATTGTTTGATAAATGAGGTCTCTGATTGTAGTGCTTAAAGTCCTGGAATTAGATTTTACAGTATCTGTACGAACCCTGTATTCTGCTGCCAAGCCAGTAGATGGCGCTGTCGTTTTGTGATATTACACACTTATATACTGAACACGTAACACGCATGTGCATGACGTAACCCTTTCTCACAGATTTGCGTTTTTGTAGTTTACGGTATCATTAAAAAAAAAAAAAAACCTGCACTTTGAAATCTGTTGTTGTGTAAATGAATAGCCAAAACGCATAAAAAGGTGTTGATAAAGTGCACCCCAAATTACTGTGGTCTACATCAGGCCAGAGCTCCTCTTGATCCAGCACATGTTTCTCTCTCCAGCAAACGGCACCGGAGAAGTCGCAGTGTGACTCGATCACCAAAGAAGTCTCGATCTCCCAAGAGAAAACTGTCCCGCTCCCCGTCTCCTCGCAGGTAACACACACACACACACACAATACTCTTAGATCGACTACAAAATTATACTGGTGTTCAAGGACAAGCATTAAGCTGGTTCAGATCATACCTATCTGACCGATACCATTTTGTCTATTTAAATGGAGAAAAATCGATCATAACTCCAGTAAACTATGGAGTGCCGCAGGGATCTGTGCTGGGCCCTCTGTTATTCTCAATATATATGCTGCCACTTGGAAATATTATAAGGAAACATGGAATTAGTTTCCATTGTTATGCTGATGACACTCAAATATATATTTCATCATGGCCGGATGAAAACGCTAAATTATCCAAATTGACAGAGTGTGTTAAAGATATAAGATTGGATGACGTGTAATTTCCTTTTATTGAATCCAGACAAGACAGAGGTAATACTTATCGGTTCAAAAAACCACCCACAAAACCTCTCACAATACAACTTTAACATCGTAGGATGTCCTGTTACTTCATCCTCTACAGTAAAAGACCTGGGTGTTATACTCGACTGCAACCTGTCTTTTGAAAATCATATTTCATATGTTACAAGAACAGCCTTTTTCCACCTTAGAAACATTGCTAAGCTACGTAATATGCTATCAGTTTCTGATGCAGAAAAGTTAGTTCATGCATTCATGACCTCGAGACTAGATTACTGTAATGCTTTATTGGCTGGTTGTCCTGCATCCTTAATAAACAAGCTACAGTTAGTCCAAAATGCCGCCGCTAGAGTTCTTACTAGATCAAGAAAATATGATCATATAACACCAATTTTATCATCACTGCATTGGTTACCTATAAAGTCCCGTATTAACTACAAGGTATTGCTACTGACTTATAAAGCCCTAAACGGCTTAGCTCCAGTCTATTTAACCGATCTTCTATCGCCCTATAATCCATCGCGCTCTTTAAGATCACTAAATTCGAGGCTTTTGGTCATTCCTAGGATATCCAGATCCACCAAAGGAGGGAGAGCATTTTCACATTTAGCTCCAAAACTCTGGAATAGCCTTCCGGATACTGTTCGTTGCTCAGACTCGCTCTCCCAGTTTAAAACTAGATTAAAGACGCATCTCTTCAGCCAGGCATTCATATAATACTTTTAATCTTACAGTTAAATCCGGCCTCTAGTTCATAAACGCCAGAGGAGAACTGGCCCCCGACTGAGCCTGGGTTCTCCCAAGGTTTTTTTTTCTCCATTAGGTCCTGATGGAGTTTTTCGGTTCCTTGCCACTGTTGCCTTTGGCTTGCTCAGTTGGGGATACTTAATTTAATTAATCAATCAACAATACTATTGATCATCATTACCAAACGTGGGCGTTTTCCACTAGAAACAAACACTGATGTACTATTTTATTTAATACTGTGAAGCTGCTTTGATACAATCTGCATTGTGAAAAGCGCTATATAAATAAAGTTGACCTGACTTGACTTGACACACACACACACACACACACACACACACACACACGTCTCCTTTCTCAGACCCGCCTTAACCCCAAAAACCGCATGTTTCTCTCAGACACAAGAAAGAGAAAAAGAAGGATAAAGACCGCGAGAGAGACCGTGACCGAGACAGGAAAGACGATCGGGAAAGGACTCGTGAAAAAAGGGAACGTTCCACCAGCAAGAAGAGCAAAGACAAAGACAAGGACCGGGATCGAGACCGGAAGTCTGACAGTGAGAAGGGAGATGTGAAGGTACGATTAATGTTGATCAGCCGTGACGTCATTCTGTTTTAGAAACGGTTTCTATTTCTGCCACGTCACGGCTTGAGCAACAGAATACAAAGTGTGACCATTATAACCTCATTTACTGATTATATGCTGTATTTCATGTTAATTGGTGACACTTTACAATAAGGTTCATTAGTAAACATTAGTTGATGTATTAACGAACATGAACTAACAATGAGCAATACATTTGTTACACTATTTATTAATTTTTGTTAATGTTAGTTAATAAAAATCCAACTGTTCATGTTAGTTCACAGTGCATTAACTAATGTTAACCAATACAACCTTTGATTTTAATAATGTATTAATCATTTATTAATATTAATTTCAAAAAGTATTGTTCATTCTTAGTTCATGTTAACTAATGAACCTTATTGTAAAGTGTTACCAAAAGAGTTTGATTATCATTGTGTGTGATATTTATAGCCATACTGTTTACACCTGGTCATTTCATCTGATTTGTTAAAACGGTTTCGTTTACACTTGCCCACATAAATGTGTCTCCGCAAAACGGATATGAATCCGATCTTCAGTTCCCACGCTATATGCAAATTTAGCGGAGTTTACGTCAGCGAAAGCAACAGATATGAGCTGTTTTTTGTTTTTTTTATCATCAGCTAAATTCAATAGGAGAGAGAGCGGCATCAGCACCGGTAAGAACATTTAGTCTCACTACTTTTAATGAAGAAGATGATTGTGTGTTAAGCGTCTGCGACTTGCTTTCTGTTTTACTAGCGGCAGTTTGCGCGTTGGCTTGCTAAATGCGTGTTGCGGTAGCGCCGTAACATCTGGCTATAATATGTCCTGTAGCCTATAATGCGCTCTCATGTGTTTATTTTCTAACATTTTGGGAGGAGTAAAATTTACATATGGGGTTTCAACAACCAGATGCGTTCACACTTGTGCAGTTTCATCTGGAACGTGTCTCAGATCTCCTGATGTGGTTTGAGGGATCGGATTTAAATCCGTGTCAAAAGTGTTTCGGAGGGCATTTTACACATGATCTTAAATAAATTACAGGAAATTAGGTATTCTATATTGAATTGTCACTCAGTATGTATTTTTAATGTTAAAATGGTGTAATATGTTTTAATTTATATATCCATTTTGATGCGAGGGCAGTGCATTTGCATAGAAGCTCCGCCCACATGCTGTTCTGATTGGGTGTTTTTTTTGTTTGTTTTTTCGCATCTGGACAAATTGCTTGTCGCTGGACTCCTGCCACATGGCATCTGATTAGGATGGTTAATTTCTATTTTGTTAAAATCCCCTGTAGTCAATAATTGTATCCCTTAACTCGTCTTTAACCACCAAAATTACATATTTAAACGTTTTTTCTTTGAGGAAAGTATCTTGAATGTAACTCGACACCCTTGCCTCATTTAGTATGTGCGGTTCTATGAATATGCAAATGAGCCCCGCCTCCACTCACTCACTCAGCTCAGAGATCCACTGGTTGACGATCACACGTTGATCTGATTGGTTACAAGGTAGTTTGTGACGTCAGAAACACCAGCGATTTCAAAGCGTGTTTTTGAGACTGTCTTTGGTTCACTGCAGTTTTAAGGAGGAAATACTGTCGACTTATGAACTTACACATGGTTTGTCTTAAAGCATATTAAAAACACCACATAGATGTATAGAAGCTGGACGTATACAAACAGGGTCAGAGTTTGCAGATTCTACCCGACCTAAACAGCTCGATGACGAGGCATATTAAAATGCAGATAAATATCGTAGATGCGTTTACAGTGCAAGGCTTGTTGCGACTTTCCATTGTCGATTGCAATACCCGTTTCAACCACTAGCTTGTCAACATTACATTCTGCACCTTTAAAACTGCTTCTGAATTCTGTATACCGCAGGTGACCAGGGATTACGACGAGGAAGAGCAGGGCTACGATAGCGAGCATGAAGAAGAGCGAGAGAGAAACTCAGACGCCGCTTCATCGCCGCAGGGCAAAGAGCCTCAGGTAGACAGTGCCGATGATGCGGGTCGTGGCGAGTCGGACGGAAACAGCGAAGACCAGCGAGACGAAGACATGGACATGAGCGACTGAACCAGCCCTTTCCCACTGATCAGTGTTTGAGATGTATTGTTAAATAGAGTTTAGATGGAGGAAAGCTCGTCCTAGATCAGTCTAAAAACTTTCCCCTCTGAACTCGCTCATTCCCTTTTTGGTTTTTTTAAAACTCTGCATCCTCAGAATCTGCTGTATTTACTGGTACATGCTCGTCTTAAAATGTTCTCTCCGATTTTATTGCTGTTTCTTTCGTCATGGATGATGTGGAACGGTGTTATACTGTAAATTTAGTGTAGAAAGTCGATTTCTCCCTGAAAAATACAACCATTCGCTGTGTCTGTTTGCAGTTTCTATTTAAAGCAATTACACTCTGATTAAAAGTGCTTGGATAACATTGTCAAGCAGTGTTTTTTTTTCTTTTCTTCTTTTAATGATATTGCATTCGTTTTTTTATAGTTAGCCTCAGTTAGGTGGAAGGTGTTTGTCTTTTTAAAGTTGCAGAACGTTTGTGAAACCACGTAAACTGGATTACTTTCTCTCGCAGGTCTTTCGACAGTCCAGCTGTATCTGCTGCGATGTGTTTATCTGTAGTGAACACACCGTCATCATAGACTGTAGTTTGCTAAGAAACTGATTTATCTGTACGGTTTGCAATGTTACAAAAATAAAACTTCATAAAAAAAATTCTTGGCTTCTATTTTCTCCATTGCTATAGGCATGTTAAGAAGAAATTATACACTCACCTTTGAGTCTTGATTCCCGTTGTATCCAAAGTATTTTTGAAGGTCTTTTGTCTGCTTTCAATTTGTCAAGTCCAACATTTTTGCGGTGACTGAATTCAAATATTCATGCGCGCGCACTCCAATCTAATGGCGCGAAATTCTGAGGTATGACTTTTCACACATTATATTAACGTAATAACACATGACTGGTTTAGTCGAATGCAAAAAGTTAACGCTACCCATAGAATTCAACAATAATAGGAGTCAAAAGTAACTTAAAGCTAACAAGAGTTCTATACTTTACCTGAAAATTGCCTTAGCTTTAGCTACGAAAAAAAAGTCCAATGCAATATACATAACATTCGGCACAGCAGAACCATATTAAAGTTATATTTAAGTTTTCTGAGGCATACGAGTGGAATAATCAGTGGTCTGAACAGCATTTGCATAAATTCGTGGAATATCTTCCCGCTGAACGCCGCGATTGACCAATCAGAATCAAGTATTCTGAAAATTGCCGCTGATATATTTCTAGAACTACTTTGAGAATTTTTATTGAACCAGTTTTTAAATTTACTTCAATCTTAAGTTAATATTTCATCAGCTAATTTCTAAAACGACAACATTTACTTTTAAGAACAATTAAATGTGGATACTTAAAAGTGAACCAATTACATTTTAATTGAGTAGCGTTTTGACACCGTAGGTCCTACCCATAGTTTAGAAATACAATTCTCTGTAACGTTACCTTTTTTTCACCTGGGTTAAATGTTTACATCTTTAAAACACCACCCTTGTCACCCCTCACGAGTTTGACTATCATCTTGCTAATAAAACAGTTTGACCAAAACAAGTCCTCACAAGAGATTGATACGTGGACATTTTATTAATTACAATTTGTCATGTAAAAGTCCAGCAGGTTCATACAAGGTTCCTGCTGTACATCAAGGAGTTCAATGCATCTGGGAGAAAATCTGAGTACTGAAGACATAAAGCAAATCTAAAAACAATGAAAACAAACACAGGGAAAGAAGAAGCTGGTATTAAAAATAAAAAAGGAATACAGCAAAACACAAGAGTTTTCCACACTAGCCAGTAGTGGGTCATGGAAGTGTAACTTGCAGCTTGTTTCCATTCTGAAGAGGAGAAAAAACGAAACACAAGAAACATAAAAATATTTTTTTTTCCAATGGGATTTTGCTGGTGCAAACATGACAGGAGTTCCTTTTCCCTCGGCACACAGCAAAAACATATAAAACACTCCAGTAAGATGTCGTTGCCGTCACAGTAATATCTCAATAAACATACTCGTCAGTTATACAGGTCAATTATACTACATTGGAAAACATTTTTAAATTTAAATTATTTACATCCATCTATCAAGGTGAAAAAGTGAAACCAAACCGACGGGATGCAGCGGCTGAAAGTTCCCGTCCATCGGAACGTTCCTGCTACATTTACATCCGGCTCTGTACGTCGTTCCTCCCGGTTCAGGAACACTAGTTATTAGGATGTGAGAAAGCAAAGTGAAGGAGAAAGTGACAAGCCCATTTCCCATAATGCAACAGAAACACAAAGGACAAGCTGGTATTTACACTGTAGAAATGACATATACATTGTATTCGGTGACAAACAATTCAAATCATGTACACACACACACACACACGCTTCTTTCCTAAATATACACGTTTCCTTTAAGTGAAGTATACAAGTTTGTAACAGTTGTACAAAGATATATATATATATGAAAACGCGGCTTATGTAATAATTTATAATGCCATATTTCCTGCCAGTTACAGTGATGTGAAGTGTTTCTAGCGTATCGTATATGTCCTGAGCTCCACACATCTGCGCTTCGTCCTCGTGAAACTCAGTTTTATCATGTAGTGCAGCTGCGAACGAGGAACCCGTTTTCCTTCCGCACGATCCCTTTGTGTCCGTGTTTACAAGTGTTTTCTACATGAAACTCGTTGGTCTCCATCCGCAAACGTCGTCTCGGGAGATGGGAGGAGGTGGAGACGGGGTCGACGGGGTAAGTTGGGACAGCTCAGAGGTCTGGGAAGCGGCTGGGATCCTCTTTGTATTCGCTGGGAATCGTGAAAATGGACTGGTCGAACTCGTCGTAACGGAACTCCTGAAAGGTCACGGTGGCTGTGATGGTGGGGAAAACCGGGATGTCTGCGGGCGGGAATCACATCATCATCATCATCATTGTCGTCGTAACATAACGCAGTGTGTTGGAATTAGTGCTGTCAAATCGATTAATCGTGATTAATCGCATCTAACATAAAAGTTTGTGTATATATATATATATGGATGTGCTGTCAACGTTAACGTGTTTCCATTTCATAAAAAGATGCCATTAAATAAGTATTTAAAATATACTGTCTTTACATTAATTTGGAGATTAACAGTGAGATTATTAAAATATATAAAAAACATAAGAACTTTGGTTTTTAATTGCGCTTAAATCGCGATTAATCACAGAAAAAATTGTGATTTAATCTAGTTAATTTTTTTATCGATTGAAAGCACTAATATATATATACACACACACACATATACATATATATATATATATATATTAGGGCTGTCAGACGATTAATCGCATCCAAAATAAAAGTTTGTTTTTACATAATATATGTGTGTGTATGGTGTATAATTATTTTCTATATATAAATACACACACATGCATGTATATATTTAAGAAATATTTGCATGTATATACTGTGTATATATATTTATATTATATATAATTTATATTATATATAAATATTTTATATATAAATAACACATTTTTCTTAAATAGATATGCATGTGTGTGTATTTATATATAGAAAATAATTATACTCCATACACACACATATATTATGTAAACACAAACTTTTATTTTGGATGCGATTAATCGCGATTAATCGTTTGACAGCCCTAATATATATATATATATATATATATATATATATATATATATATATATATATATATATATATATATACACACACACACTATATAAAAGCCAAACAATCTGTTACTGTAATCTCCTATTATCAATGTAAAGCTGCTTTGAAACAATCTATATTTAATATAATAATATACATTTAATTATATATTTATAATATAAAGCGCTGTATAAATGAAGCTGACGTTACACTGCCGTTCAAAAGTTTGGGATCGGGATGATTTTTTATGTTTTTAAAAAGTCTCTTATGCTCACCATTTATTTGATCAAAAATACAAAAAAAACGAATATTGTGAAAAACTATTACAATTTATAATAACTGTTTTCTATTTGAACATATTTTAATATGTAATTTATTAACTAAACATTAAACACTACCGTTCAAAAGTTTGGGGTCAGGACTTTTTTTTTTCTTTTTGTTAAAGAAATGAATACTTTACTTCATCAAGGATACATTAAATTGATCAAAAGTGACAGTAAAGACATTTATAATGTAATAAAAGAATATGATAAATGTGTGTGTTTACCTAATTTGACAGGAAATCCAGGTGGGAGCTTCATCTGAACAAATTCTCTGAGTTTATTAAAGTGCTTGAAGGGTGCGATGACCTCCAGAACATTTAACAGCCTGTAAAACAAGTGGAATGAGACGTGATCATCAGTGGACATGCGGAGTCTCGGGAAGGAGTGAGCGCGGGACACTTACGACTCGATGCCCAGAGGGAAGTCTTGACTCATGGCCACCGTCGCCTTGAAGTTCTTCTTGCTCTCTTTACACACGAGCTCTCGGCCCAGATGAGGAGCCCTGCGGACACCACAGAACAACATGTGGACTCGTGCACTCTCTGTAAAGCTGCTCTGAAATGATGTGTATTGTGAAAACGCTCATATGTGACGTACTTTCCCGTCTCAGCGGTGATGTATTCCTCCCAGGAGATCGTGTTCGGAGACGGAGCGGTCAGCGACTGACGCCTCGTCGGCTATCAGGACACAGAGAGAGGAGACATTATTACACTAACTTTAGAGAGGGTCTATTATGCTTTTAACAGTTTCAACTTTCTTTAATGTTGGAGTTCGATCATGAAAGAGTTCTTCTGTTCCTGAACTCCTGATAAATAAAGGGGCGGGGCCTGGGTGAGTTAGTTAGTGGTGTGTTAAACTGGCGGTTATGGAAAGGGGCGGGACATTTCCCAAACACACTCGAAGCGCTCGACCAATCACAACACACTGCTCCAGCCGACCAATCAGAGCACAGTGTGCTTTAAGAAGGAGGGGCTTCATAGAGACAGGAAGTAAACAGAGCGTTACTGACAGACTGGGAAGAGAGGAGCCGCAACAATGGAGAATATGAGGAGAATAATCAACATTCAAGCAGGAAAACCTGCT
The DNA here is from genome assembly GCF_949319135.1 of Squalius cephalus. Taxonomy (NCBI): domain Eukaryota; kingdom Metazoa; phylum Chordata; class Actinopteri; order Cypriniformes; family Leuciscidae; genus Squalius; species Squalius cephalus. The sequence goes on along the minus strand of NC_137143.1, from coordinate 32,431,801 downwards.
CTAGTGGAGCAGGGATGGGCAACTTCGGTCCCGGAGGGCCACTGTCCTACAGAGTTTAGCTCCAACCCTGAAAAAATCACCTGCCTGTAATTTTCTAGTAATCCTGAGGACCTTGATTAGCTTGTTCAGGTGTGTTTGATTAGGGTTGAAGCTAAACTCTGTAATACAGTGGCCCTCCAGGACTGAAGTTGCCCATCCCTGTAGTAGAGCCTGAACACAGCAAAACACAGGATAATAGGTTCCCTATAATTATGCTTTTTTTATTTGACCTTACTTTTAGTGTGTTATATAGGTGTTTGTGCATGTAAACCATAGACTGTAAAAAAAGATGGACGCCGCCCCTTCGCTCTCTTCCATTGATGAGAACTGAAGCCGCCAGTGTCCCGATATGGCGCTGACATATTGGAACTTGAGTCTGCGCAGTAGCGATCTCGGGACCAGACCTGTGCAGTCGTGAGCAGGAAGTAAAGCCGCGAAATCAACGCTCCGCCCTCACTCTCGCCGAATGCACTCAGGGAGAGTGGATTCTGCACACTTTTTAAAAAATTGATTGCAGTATGACAAGAGGCTTTTTAAAATAAAGTAAATAC
>NC_137143.1:32426211-32428711 GCF_949319135.1 Squalius cephalus | reverse complement strand
TCTTCTGCTCAACAAGACTGCATTTATGTGATCAAAAATAAAGTAATATTGTGAAATATTATTATAATGTAAATCATCTGTTTTCTATGTGAATATATAGTAAAGTGTAATTTATTCCTGTGATCAAAGCTGAATGTTCAGCATCATTACTCCAGTCTTCAGTGTCACATGATCCTTCAGAAATCACTCTAATATGAGGATTTGATGATCAAGAAACATTTATGCTTATTATCAGTGTTGAAAACAGAACTTTGATGAATAAAAAGTTCAAAAGAACAGCATTTATGTGAAATCTAAAGCTTTTGTAACATTAAACACTACCGTTCAAAAGTTTGGGGTCAGTAAGAATTTTTTTCTTTCTTTTTTTGGGAAAGAAATATAAGAAATTAATAGTTTTATTCATCAAGGATGCATTAAATTGATCAAAAGTGCCAGTAGAGACATTTATAATGTTACAAAAGATTCTATTTCAAATAAATGCTGTTCTTTTGAACTTTCTATTCATCAAAGAATCCTGAAAAAATATTTTTTTCAACACTGATAATAATCAAATGTTTCTTGATCATCAAATCCTCATATTAGAGTGATTTCTGGAGGATCATGTGACACTGAAGACTGGAGTAATGATGCTGAACATTCAGCTTTGATCACAGGAATAAATTACACTTTACTATATATTCACATAGAAAACAGTTCTTTTAAATTGTCATAATATTTAACAATATTACTGTTTTGTTGTTGTATTTCAGATTAAATAAATGCAGCCTTGGTGAGCAGAAGAGACTCTTTCAGAAACATTAAAAAATCTCACAGATCCCAAACGTTTGAACGGTAGTGTACGTCACAATAGCGAAGAAAAGACAAGTGCAACTTCCTCTTCATTCCGACTTTAACTACATCACACATCATATATATATATATATTCATACTTGGGTATTGATGACACTGACCGTTTTGTCCTCTCGGAAGAGCCAGCCGGTCTGCGCGCGGGAGAAAGTGATGGATTTGGTGGAAAGCGTTGCGGAGTAAATGTCGCTGCTCATGAGGATGTCCACTTCCTCCTCCGTCTCCATCTCAGACTCCTGAAACATCACACACACGTTACTAGGGTGTAACCAGGGTTTCAAATTAACTTTATCACTCACCGGCCAATTTGGCTACTAAATTTATAAGTTACCGGCCGTTCAGAACTTCTACTAGCCAAATAAAGATATATATATATGGATTTCATACATTAATTTCTTTTTCAAACAAAATCCTGTCATCCAGCATCTCCTCCTCTTCCTGAAACTGCTCTCTCCGCGAAAGCTTTGCGTTTATAGACCTAATAAAATATTTCGTGTCTAATTATTTACTAATGTGGAAAAGCCGTAATAATGTACATCCAGCCGGTTGTTATCTCAGAATAAACCCCTTCAGGTGTGTGTGTGTGTGTGTGTGTGTGTGTGTGTTATCTCAGAATAAACCCCTTCAGGTGTGTGTGTGTGTGTGTGTGTGTGTGTGTTATCTCAGAATAAACCCCTTCAGGTGTGTGTGTGTGTGTGTGTGTGTGTGTGTTATCTCAGAATAAACCCCTTCAGGTGTGTGTGTGTGTGTGTGTGTGTGTGTGTTATCTCAGAATAAACCCCTTCAGGTGTGTGTGTGTGTGTGTGTGTGTGTGTGTTATCTCAGAATAAACCCCTTCAGGTGTGTGTGTGTGTGTGCCATCTCAGAATAAACCCCCTTCAGGTGTGTGTGTGTGTGTTATCTCAGAATAAACCCCCTTCAGGTGTGTGTGTGTGTGTGTGTGTGTGTGTGTGTGTGTATCTCAGAATAAACCCCCTTCAGGTGTGTGTGTGTGTGTGTGTGTGTGTGTGTGTGTGTGTGCGCGTGTTATCTCAGAATAAACCCACTTCAGGTGTGTGTGTGTGTGTGTGTTATCTCAGAATAAACCCCCTTCAGAGGTGTGTGTGTGTGTGTGTGTGTGTGTGTGTGTGTGTGTGTGTGTGTGTGTGTGTGTGTGTGTGTGTTATCTCAGAATAAACCCCCTTCAGAGGTGTGTGTGTGTGTATGTTATCTCAGAATAAACCCCTTCAGGTGTGTGTGTGTGTGTGTGTGTGTGTGCGTGTTATCTCAGAATAAACCCCTTCAGTGACATGAGGGCATCGTTACACACGTCACACAGCGCAGTCGTGAAGGACGAACCTCGTGATGAATCCGCTGGTACACCTTCTGCTCGTTGTCTAGAACCACGAAGGACTCGGAGGGAGCGGCGTCTCCACAGAAGATGAAGCTCAGGTCTCCTCGCTGACACTTCATATCCGTGAAATCGATCAGTGTAGTGTCCAAACTACAGCACACACACACACACAAACACACACAGACTCACATTTCTGATCATTACACAACACAAACACGTCAACACACTCTCCAAAGCTACTTCACTATCATTCCCTGGTCTTTCCCGGAGTGAACGTGACAGAAACTAGTGAGTGTTTCCTGTCAAACTAACGATCACTAA
>NC_137143.1:32383711-32416211 GCF_949319135.1 Squalius cephalus | reverse complement strand
ACACACACACACACACACACACACACACACACACACAGCTCTGGCTCGCTGTAACCGCTGAGAGAAACACACTGACGGGCAGCAGGTTTGTATCAGTGCCAAAGTGTTTTGTGACCTTCTACAACTGAGCGCACATGAAGCGCCACACACACACACACACACACACACACACACACTGCCCTGTTAGTGCTGAACAATGTCCTTCTCTCTGCTAGAAATGCTGCTTCGCACATTCGGCTCAACACACTTCTGCTCACGCAAGAGTTCGGCTTTATTTAGAAATTCAAGCATGAAGTGTTTGAGTCGATGAAGAGAGTCGTAGATCAGATCAGATCAGTGATCTACTCTATAGACTCGTAAATAACTAATAGATTTGATTAAAAAAAATATATATATATATATAAAACATAACTCAGAAAATAAAAACAAATTTGACTAACATAAATTAAAAATACATTATCATTCATTAAATACTAGAAATGAATACAATGACAATGTAACAGATACTCATAACGTAAAATATGATTTAGAACAAATTGATTAAAATAAAATCAGGACGGGTCGAGACACACACACACACACACACGTGTCTTGTCCTCAGCACACGAGCGAGTGACCCGAACAGAACAAACCCGGCCCGTGTTCAGACGGAACATCTACATCTACATCGCCTTCCTTTACAGTAACACCGGTGAGAATAACCCCCTTGAATTATTAATAAGCTTGTAGTATATTAATGAAATTAGAGTGTACAGTCGTCAACTCAGGGGAGCCGTGCATTAATATTTCACACCGCCTCAGACGAAACACACACACACAGCATTCTTTAAAGAGAACATCAACTTCATGAAGTCCAGGAAAATACAGACAAATTCAGCGGGATGTTTCAGGGCATGGGTTGCGTTATAATACTAAAACCTGCTCATAAATAAACAATCTAGTAGTTAAAAACAACAACATCAACATCTGGATGCATTACTAAGAATAAGAGTCCTAAATCTGATGTGAAAATGTGTTTAACAATCACAATTAAACTAAATAGTCCTAAAACATGCTTCATTTTCTTTATGTAAAATATACTGATTGTTTCATGTTTTAATGAGAGACACCCATTGAGACCTGTGTGATTTCATACATTACTGGGGTTGTTGTGTCATATTTAACACCAACATACTGCACTGCATGCTGGGAAACACCCAATCAGTGAACAGTATGAGGATCCCTATCAAACACTGAGCCTTACTCACCTTTATGGCCCATCATAACCGCCAGATGAAGAGGAGTGTTTCCTGTAAGACAAGACCAAACTGAGTCATTCACAGGACAAGCCCAACAACCAATTAGGGATGCACCGAATGTTCGGCAAACGAAATTATTCGGCCGAAAATAGCCAAAAAAAGCACTTTCGGTGTTCGGCCGAATAAGTAAAAAGGCCGAATAAAATTTGCCGAACAATGAAGTTTTTAATGACGCGATCAAATAGTAACCCGCGTAGAGTGAGAGGCGCGCGCTTTATGCAGCAAACATGTCGGCAGTGTGGAAGCAATTTAAAGTGTCAGAGAAAGAGGCAAAAACGGCCGTTTGCAGACACTGTTCTGCCGAATTGTCCAGAGGGGGTGCATCTGCAAAAACGTAGCCTACAGCACTTCAAGTTTAATTTATCACTTAAAATCAAGACACCCCGAACATCATGCAGAGTACGAGAAAGTAGGGGTATGCGATATGACGATTTTTGATCGTGGACCATTAAAATGTCTCCACGATCTGCTTTTTAAGTAATATCGTAGTATCGTGCATTCTATCGTTGCTGTTCTGGCGCCTTTGTCCCACTGAACAACACGACGTATATTCACATAAAATGTTTACGCAGCGGAACGGGACACTGCAGTTCACAAAAGTTCATAATTTGCATGTGCAATAATGACTTGTCGGTTAAACATTTAATTTGCGTGCTGATGCGCGTTTCTCAGGTACGTTAAGTTATGTGAAGCTCACATGCACTAAAAGCCTGTCTACCAGTGCCTGGATACTGGACAAAGTTATCTTTCGACTCTTAAATACACAAGGTTTACATAAACAAAGTCGGTTATGTCTAAAGTGAAAGCAAACTTGAGAAAATTGAGAGAAAATCTGCTTGTCAAATGCGTGTATATTAGACGCGTCGCGCGCAGCTCTTAAAGAGACAGTAGCTGAATAGAAAACACGCTGCCGCTTATCCTTAAAGGGATAGTTCACCCAAAAATAAAAATTCTCATTATTTACGCACTCTAATGTTGTTCCAAACCTGTATTAATTTCCTTCTAATATTTTTCTAATATTAATATTTTGAAGAATGTGGCTCAGTAACTTTTATTTTCAACAGAAGAAAGAAACTTATTTGAGTTTAAAACAACTTGAGAGAGCAAATTATGACAATTTGAATTTATAGGAGAACTATCCCTTTAATGTTAATAAAACAACAAAATGCAAAGAGAAAATCACTCACTGCTCTTGACTGACACTTTAATAGTAGCTTTAATAAGTATCAATGTATAATTTATACAGTGAAGTCCGTTTTGTTTTATTTTCATTTGTTCATTTAATTACTTTCTTCTATACTGTTAAATACACCTACTGTAGCTGAAAACATAAAGCACTGTTTATTTAATTTGTATATTAATTTGTGTATGTGTAATGTGTATCTTTGATCTTAATATTTAATAACAAAGAAAATAATGACAAATATTTTTATCTTCGTCCCTGTCTGCCATTCTTTTTTATTTTATAAAGAAGAACCTGCCACTTTTCCTGAAGAAGTAGGCTAAGTAGGCTTATGTCTAGGACAGTTATTCATTTGTTGTGGGTTCATCCACATTTTTTTTGCACTATTCAATGCACATTTGTTGTTGTAGACATACAGAGTTACTTTCAGCAGTCAGTTATAGGCCTAACATAGGCTATTCAAGAAGGGGGGCTTCAAAGATGGCCAAATAAAAATATTTTTTTTTATTTTACTAATTTATTTATTTTAAGTTATATATTTGGCTTTGTTTGTATAATATCTGCTGGAATGTTAAAAAAATGTTCAGTGCAGGGGCGTAGAATTTAGTAGGGACGCTAGGGACGTGTCCCTACCAATATCCAGTGACACTGATATATCCCTAGCAATAATTTCGATCAAAACTGCCACTGGTTCAGTGTTAAATAAATATTTTGAAATTGTATTTATGTTCTTTGATTTCTTTCTCTGAAAAGCAACACAAAATAGTAAAAAGCTAATTTTTACTATTTAATTATTGTAATGGTGAAAAAATTGCCAAAATAAATGGAAAAAAATGCGAAACACCGCGTTCGGTATTCGGCCTTCGGCCTTCGGCCAAGCATTTCATTATTATTCGGCTTCGGCTTCGGCCAAGCATTTCATTTCGGTGCATCCCTACAACCAATCAACCGTTCAGCAGGAAATGACATCAGATCAAACTTCAGGAGCGCGTGCTGATGTATATCAGTGTTGATTTATCATCACTGAGATTGATACGTTTTTATTTATAGTTTGAAATAAATTTTATAATTATACTTTCATTTTAGTTTCATAATTTTGTCAAGTGATTAATTCAGTTTTTTAAATGTCTATATAGTTTTTAATAATTTTATTTCAGTTTTAGTTTCACTTATTTTAGTACTTCAAGTTAACGTAACTGAAAATGAGAAATTTTGCCTGGGCAACTATATTTTAAGTAATTTAACATTTAATTAATGTCAAAAAAATTATGGTTCTCAATCACCATGCTTTTGACGCATTATAGTTCTAGATCATCATTATCATTATAGCTATGAATAATAACAGTTCTAGATCATGATATGGTTCTGGATTATTATGATTCTCTAATCTCGATCACCATGTTTTTGAGTCCCTGAGGTTCTAGATCAGCATGATTCTGGATTATTATTATTCTCGATCACCATGTTTTTGACGCATTATAGTTCTAGATCATCATTATCATTATGGCTATGAATAATAACAGTTCTAGATCATGATATGGTTCTGGATTATTATGATTCTCTAATCTCGATCACCATGTTTTTGAGTCCCTGAGGTTCTAGATCAGCATGATTCTGGATAACTATGATTCTCGATCACCATGTTTTTGAGTCCCTGAGGTTCTAGATCAGCATGATTCTGGATAACTATGATTCTCGATCACCATGTTTTTGAGTCCCTGAGGTTCTAGATCAATCAGCATGATTCTGGATTATTATGATTCTCGATCACCATGTTTGTGAGTCCCTGAGGTTCTTGATCATCATGATTCTGGATTATTATGATTCTCGATCACCATGTTTTTGAGTCCCTGAGGTTCTTGATCATCATGATTCTGGATTATTATGATTCTCGATCGCCATGTTTTTGAGTCCCTGAGGTTCTAGATCGATCAGCATGATTCTGGACTATTATGATTCTCAATCACCATGTTTTTGAGTCCCTGAGGTTCTAGATTAGCATGATTCTGGATTATTTATTATGATTCTCGATCACCATGTTTTCGAGTCCCTGAGGTTCTAGATCAGCATGATTCTGGATTATTATGACTCTCGATCACCATGTTTTCGAGTCCCTGAGGTTCTAGATCAGCATGATTCTGGATAATTATGACCGAATAGTTTGTTTATTATCGTGTCTGTGGGTCATGTCTCACCGTGCACGTCTTTCTGCGCGATGTTCTGAGTTCGGATGAGCGATGACAGCCTCCTCACGTCTCCCCTGAACACACACTCATGCACGGGGTACGCGCTGTCAGTGTCCCCGTGGTTCTGGTTCTGCTGAGAACTGGATCGGGTGATCTTGTGGTTGCTGCCACTGAAGATCTTGCTGCCTCGGTTGGCTTTTATCGGCCCGGTGGCCGCCGGTTCCTCGTCCGGCTCCAGCAGATCCAAACCCGCCTTGCGCTCTTTGCGCACCGAGCGGATCTTCTCTCCCGTCATATTTACACAGATGAGCGGTGGAAAACAGCAGCCCGCACAACATGAACACTGTCCGGTGACTCAACGGAGACGGACGGGAATGAAACACGCACCGGGGCGAAGCATCTAACGGTAAACAAACGACACACACTCACACACCCTACGAGGAAGAGCCATCTGCCATCTTCCGTTCACACTATCGCGAGATTTACAAACAGGAGTATTGAACGCAGGGGAGAGTCTCGCGAGAATGAGGGGACTCACCCTCATGCATCGAAACAATCCTCTACTCTCGCGAGAATGGAATGCAGGTTGACTAGAGACTGGCTGGTGTCGCGAGATCGAATAATTCTGTAAAGCACATCTTCATTTGTTAGACATACACAAACTGATTGGGATGTTTGTATATAGCAAGCTAAACAGAAGCGAAGATTTTGGTTGTCATTTTACAAATTAAACGTTTAGAGGAGGAGAGCAGACATGCGCAGTGTCACTGCTGACACCTGCTGGAGAGTGAAGGCACTCCTGGTCAAATCTGACTGATTTAAAGTCCCCATGAAATCAAAATGGAAGTTTTTTGGCTTTTAGTATGAATATATAATATATATATAAATATTTAGCCTCCTATATTTTAAATATATATTTTAAAGTGATTTGGAGGAGATTAGGAGGAGAAACGGTTAGAGATTAGGAGGAAACTGCAGAGCTGTGATATAAACAAAACGCTATTGGCTGTTTTCAAAAAGGGGAGGAGCTGTTCAATATATCCCGCCCTGTCTTCCTGATTCAGTGGAAATTCAGTGGGCTTTTAAAAACAAACCGAATTCTTATTAGTTCAGAAATTCATATTAATAATAATAATACATTTTATTTATAACGCGCCTTTCTCATTTCCAAAGAGCTACAACACAAAGTAAACAGATTATAAAAATACAAACAGTACAGTAAATACAGTAACATAGCTAATAGGTTTAAATTAGCATGTTTTGCTAGCATGTTTTAACAGGTTGCTAACATGATTTACCATGTTAGAATGTTTTAGCACGTTGTTAGCATGAATTAGCAGGTTTTAGCACATTGCTAACATGAATTAACATGTTAGAATGTTTTAGAACGTTGTTAGCATGAATTGGCAGGTTTTAACACATTGTAAACATGACTTAACATGTCTTAACACATTGATGGCATGAATCCCCCCTGTAGTCAATAACTGTATCCCTTAAAACTCATCTTTGATCACCAAAATTAAAAAAATGTTCCTTGAAAAAAATGTCTTTATGCCTTAAAATATCTTGAATGTAGTAAATCGATGACACCCATTTCTTATTTAGTGTACGCAGTTCTATGAATATGCAAATGAGCCCCGCCTCCACTCACTCACAGCAGCTTGACTTTTTAGCGCAATTTTCCACCGGACAAATTGCGATTGTTAACTCATGATTTCTGTTCTGTGCGTCTGTGCGCACCAATCTTGCACTTCTATCTACTCCTCAACCAGACCACCTAGAGACTTCGGGTTTTCGGCATTATGTTAAGGAAGGTCTAATCTCGGGAACGCACAAAAAAAAATCCAGGAAAAGATTTACTATCTCTTAGTGTTGTGATCCCATGAGGTGAGAAAATTGCGCTAAAACACTCACTGAGTTTTTATTACTTGTTTTCTCTCAATACTTTCTTTTTCTGTTGCAATTCTTTGTTTTGGTTTGCAAAACCACTTTTTTTTCTCTCAATACTTTTTTCTTTCTTTTTCTTTATTTTGGTTTGCATAACAACTTTTTTTCTCTCAATACTTTCTTTTTCTTTTACAATTCTTTATTTTGGTTTGCAAAACAACTTTTTTTCTCTCAATACTTTTTCTTTCTTTTTCTTTATTTTGGTTTGCAAAACCACTTTTTTTTCTCTCAATACTTTCTTTTTCTTTTGTAATTCTTTATTTTTTTTGCAAAACAACTTTTTTCTCTCAATGCTTTCTTTTTCTTTTGTAATTTTTTATTTTTTTTGCAAAACAACTTTTTTTCTCTCAATACTTTCTTTTTCTTTTGCAATTCTTTATTTTTTTTGCAAAACAACTTTTTTTCTCTCAATACTTTCTTTTTCTTTTGCAATTCTTTACTTTGGTTGGCAAAACAACAGTTTTTTGCTCAATACTAAAAAAATGTGCAAACATCTGTGGCATTATTTTGACTCCACAGGTGCTGCGCCACACAATGCCCGAGTGACCCGTGAGTGACCGCAGCAGAAGCTCAGTGAGTTCAGATCGTTCAGCAGCAGCAGCAGCAGCTCTGGAATCTCCTCTCGTTACACACACACACACACACTTGTTTCTCTGGGATCACACGGATATATCCGATGGAGTGTTGAAATCATTCTGATCTGATGATGAAATCTGCTAATAAGTAAGTATAACAGCCGGATCTGACTTTATTAACTCAGTTCTTGAGTAATATGCTGGACAATAAAACCGTTCCTGAGTAAATTTGAGATTAAAATTAAATCTAGTATATATTCATTAGTTTTAAAGATTAGTCCAATAACATGATTAGGATGCAAGTGTTAATTATATTTCTGTCCAGCTGATAAACACTGAAATGTTTCATGCCTCTTTTCCACTTGTTTCTCTATTATTTGCATGCCATTGTGAGTGTTGTAAGAGCTTGTGTTTACGTGTGTTTGTGTAACGGTGACCCTTTTCATTGTCTTGTGTTACTCCAGCATTCTCTGGCTGTTTTCACATCACAGCTCACTTTACACGCTCAGAAACGTTAAACATGTTCAGAAATGTTATATTATTATTGATTTCAGTGTTGTCTGATGATCCCTTTTTATTTTTCCCTCAGAAAGTGCAGAATTATGCTTTGGGATGATGGATAATCAACATAGAAGAACTGTTAATGTGAGCAAACAAGAAAAAAATTACTAGGAATTTACAGGATTAAAGAGTATTATTTTACAATAAATTACTGTAGTCTGAAATTTACAGTGAAATTAATGAATGCTGGTCATTGTCTTACAAATTACTGGTAATCAACAGCAAAATGATGCTGACATCACAGTAATACTGTTCTTGTTTTACTGTGAATTCACATGATAAGAAATGCCATTGTAAGGAATTATCTTGTTTACCACTGTAATTGTTTTGAAGTCACCATAATGATGATCGGTGTTCCCGCCGCTTGGGATCTTGGACCTTGTATATTCATACTAAAGTTTCTGATCCAGCCAAGTCAGAAAACAATGACAGGCTAGAATGTAAAATAAGCGAATTGGCTGATTTTTAAGTTAATCAAACTATTATTAGTGTTATTTCAGCATTCAGATTTACCAATATCTTATTTCAAACTCATAATTGTTTGTAGATGGATATTTCCCAATAGTAAAGCAGCTGCTGAGATTTGTAACACAAGATGTTTTATCTTCCGTCACTTAATGATGGACAGACATCAATACTAGACATACAAAACACAACAATGGTGACAATCAACAAATTATAATAAGTACATGTACAATAATAAGTAAAATGAACATTACAAAATAAACACAAACTGCTTAAAGTGAAGCAAAAATAAGTTCAGCAGCACAGATTAAACCAACAAGAATCAAGAAAAATACAACAGAATTACATTATTGATTCTGTAAATATTAGAGTCGATGTTTGACCTAAATGGATAGGCCTAGTTCACCCAAAAATGAACATACTGTCAGTAATTACTCACCCTCATGTCATTCCACACCTGTAAGACTTTCATTCATCTTCAGAACACTATAATGAAGATCTTTCTGATGAAATCTAAGAGCTTTCTGTCTCTCCATTGACAGTCTACGCAACTACCACTTGCAAACAAGTAATAAAAACTCAGTGAGTGTTTTAGCGCAATTTTCTGACGTCATGGGATCACAACACTAAGAGATAGTAAATCGTTTTATGTTTTTTTTTTTTTTTTTTTTTTTTGTGCGTTCCCGAGATTAGACCTTCCTTAACATAATGCCGAAAACCCGAAGTCTCTAGGTGGTCTGGTTGAGGAGGAGATAGAAGTACAAGATTGGTGCGCAAAGACAGAACAGAAATCATGAGTTAACAATCGCAATTTTGTCCGTAGAAAAATTGCGCTAAAAAAGGTAGTAAAGACACCATTAATGAATCCATGGAAAGTAACCCACTCCAGTGGTTTAACCTCAATTTTATGAAGTGACGCTCTTGGCAGAAAACAAACAAGCATAATTTACCACATTATTTACAAAATATTAATCTCCAACGCGATTTCGATGCAGGCATGTTGTGTTGACGGGAGAGCAGACGTTGTTACGTTTTCCTACAGACCATTTACACCAAGGACGATAACGATATAGTTCTTCTTCTAAAAATCGTTAAGTTACATATGTAAGGGATAATGTAGAGCGAGGCGGTTCAAGAATATATTCTTTGTATTTGTATTCGCCATAACAACCGCCTCGCTCTACTACATTATCCCGCTTATTACATGGCTACCTAACAAATAAATCAATAATTTGACACAAAATATTGATTTAAAAAGGAGTTTATTGATTTAAAAACGATTGTATTGCTTCCGCTAAAGAAAATAGTCCGTTCCGTCTTTACGGTTAGAATCCTGCGTCCATAGCAACGCTCTGTGTTTCATGGCAACGGTGTGTTGTACTTCGTCTGTTATCAAGAAATAACACACCGCATTCTACATTGGAATTCAACCAAGCCATGTAATAAGTAAGGGATAATAGAGAGGCGGTCGTTATAGCGAATAACAAGCCCGACAGGCTGAACGAGACCCCGACGCGAAGCGGACATGGCTACCTACAAAATAAATAATTAATTAGACACAAATTATTGATTTAAAAAGGTGTTTATTGATTTAAAAACGATTGTATTGCTTCCGCCAAAGAAAATAGTCCGTTCCGTGTCCATAGCAACGCGCTGTTTTGCATGGCAACGGTCTGTTATAGCTCGCAGCGGTCTGTCTGTTATCAAGAAATAACACACCGCATTCTACATTGGAATTCAGCCAAGCCATGTAATAAAAAAGAATAGCAGAGTTCACATCAAGACTATAACGATAACGGCACAGAGAAACACTATCAATCGAATCACTTTCAGATGTTTTAACAGCTGATTAACGATAAAAACACTGGCAGCCAATCAGAATCCATCCAGTTTTAAAGCGCTCGAGCATTTAAAGCGACAGACGACAAAACTGCAGCGCTTATGATAAACAGAACGATATTGTGTGCTGATGTGAATGATAATAAATTTATATAGCAGAGTGAAAGGTCACAATTATCTGGGTTTTTCTTTTAATCAGCGGATTAAAGATGCTTCTTGGAAAAAAAATTAAGCCAACAATCTACTAAGGAAAACATCAATAATCAAATGTCGGTCTGTTATTGTTAAAGAAACAGCACCCATAAAATACAAACGTCTGAAAGTAAACTCCTATGTTATTTTTATCCTATCTTCTGACTGTGAGTTTTCTAATATGTCTCTGTTTGCTTCAGATGGCCTCCAGTGAACCTGATAATTATCAGTCGAACGAGGAACCCCAGCCTGGTGACCTCATCGAGATCTTCAGACCAGCCTATCAGCACTGGGCTCTTTACCTGGGAGACGGTTACATCATCAACCTCACTCCTGTTGGTCAGTGGCGTCATCATGGCTCAAAGATGACCTCAGAATAATATTTAGTCATGAATTTAAGATTTATGGATCTGAATGTCATTTAAAACCTCCATTAATGTGGATTAAACAGATTTAGTAACACTTTACAGCAAGGTTACATTAGTTAACTTCATTTACTAACACATCATTAAAATCTCCCAAGTCCCCCTGTAGTCAATAATTTTATCCTTTAAAACTCGTCTTTGATCACCAAAATGACATATTTAAAGTTTTTTCCTTGAAAAAAGATTATTCATGCCTTAAAATATCTTGAATGTAACTCGACACCCTTGCCTCATTTAGTATGCATGGTTCTATGAATATGCAAATGAGCCCCGCCTCCACTCACTCACTCAGCTCAGAGATCCACTGGTTGACGATCACACGTTGATCTGATTGGTTACAAGGTAGTTTGTGACGTCAGAAACACCAGCGATTTCAAAGCGTGTTTTTGAGACTGTCTTTGGTTCACTGCAGTTTTAAGGAGGAAATACTCAGCAATGCTGTCGACTTATGAACTTACACACGGTTTAAGCAGATTAAAAACACCACATAGACACATAAACTACATTAAAACTTGATTTACACCACAGAATAATCATATTTTTAAAATACATTCATTGAAATTGATTAGAATCAGCACAAATCAGTTACAAAATATGAAAACATCCCTAGCTATGAGTAACAAGCAATATTCAGTATTCAAATTGGATTTATTGATCATAAATAAATAAACCTTAACACAGTTTATTAGTACTATTACAAAAACATCATTTATGTATGACTGACCAATTTGCATCACGTTTAGTTTATTCCTTTATGTTAAAACTGTGTCCAAATGCATGAATTTTTGTCTTTAAACGTGTGTTCCTCCCGTCAGATGAGGGTCAAGCCGCTGCCATGTCGAGTGTGAAGTCAGTGTTCAGTCGTAAGGCCGTGGTCCGCATGCAGCTCTTAAAGGAGGTTGTGGGAGCAGATTCATACAGGATCAATAATAAATATGATGACAATCACACGCCGCTGCCCGTGTCTGAGATCATCCAGCGAGCTCAGCTCCTCATTGGCCAGGAGGTGTCATATGACCTGCTGGGCAGCAACTGTGAACACTTCGTCACTCTTCTTCGCTACGGCGAGGGCGTGTCTGAACAGGTCAGACTAACCACAAATACCACATTATTACCATGTTCCAGGAATTTGGTATTTATGGAAGCTTGTTTCCGCCACAAAATTAAACATTCTGAAAGATAATTGTGACTTTTTATCTCACAATTGCGTGTTATAAAGTCTGAATTGCGTGATATAAACATGCAATTCTGAGGAAAAAAAAGTCAGAATTTCAAGTTTATTTCTCGCAACTGCGACTTTATATCTCGCAATTCTGACTATATCTCGCAATTGTGAGTTTATATCATGCAATTTTGACTTTATAACTCGCAATTGCGACTTTATATCACGCAATTCTGACTTTATAACAATTCTGAATTTATAACTCGCAATTCTGACTATATCTCGCAATTGTGAGTTTATATCATGCAATTCTGACTTTATAACTCGCAATTGCGACTTTATATCACGCAATTCTGACTTTATAACAATTGTGACTTTATATCACGCAATTGTGACTTTATATCACGCAATTCTGACTTTATAACAATTGTGACTTTATAACTCGCAATTGTGACTTTATATCTCGCAATTGTGACTTTATATCACACAATTCTGACTTTATCTCTCAATTGTGACTTTATATCACGCAATTCTGACTTTATAACAATCCTGACTTTATCTCTCAATTGTGACTTTATAACTCGCAATTGCGACTTTATATCACACAATTCTGACTTTATCTCTCAATTGTGACTATATATCACGCAATTCTAACTTTACAACTCGCAATTGCGACTTTATATCATGCAATTCTGACTTTATATAACACAATTGTGAGAAAAAAAAGTCAGAATTGTGAGATAAAAAGTCGCAATTACCTTTTTTTATTTTTCATTGTGTGGTGGAAACAAGCTTTCATAGGTATTCAATCAGCATCATGCAAAAATTTGCACTTTGATATGGCATTTTGGCACATTTTCCCTACCTAGGATGCATTTTGAAGCATCATGGGTGCTCCAACCAAAAACGCTGCTGATTTCGGGAAATGCCTGATGCCAAAAATGCTGTCAAGTACCATGTAAATACATGATAGATGAATATGGTAATTAGTCAGACGCACATCACTGTATTAATGAAACAATAATTTGTTGTTCTGATTGGGAACGAGGCTGCTTATGTGATATTGTGTGATTTTCTGTTGACAGGCGTCACGGGCGATCGGTGCCATCAGTTTGGTGACGGCAGCGGCCAGTGCTTTCTCAGTGCTGGGAATCATCAACACACGCTCCAGAAACAGACCGTTCTAGATCTGATGAAGCCCAGACCACAGAGGACGATATATGGAGTGATCTGAATTATGATTGAAAGGCATCTGACGAAAGCTAAATGTCCTTGAGTCGATATACTCAAGTTTTGTAGGTTGAAAACAAGATGTGGTTGAAAATAGGCTATGTGACAATGAACTTTTGATGTGAAAGTATTAAAAACTGCTTTATTTTATGCTTGAATGTTCAAAAATACATTATTTCCCTCATATTCTCCATTGTTGCGGCTCCTCTCTTCCCAGTCTGTCAGTAACGCTGTTTACTTCCTGTCTCTATGAAGCCCCTCCTTCTGAAAAGCACACTGTGCTTTGATTGGTCGGCTGGAGCAGTGTGTTGTGATTGGTCGAGTGCTTCGAGTGTGTTTGGGAAATGTCCCGCCCCTTTCCATAACCGCCAGTTTAACACACTACTAACTAACTCAACCAGGCCCCGCCCCTTTATTCTGCGCATTAATTATTATAATGAGGAATATTGTGACGTGTTTGTTCCCGGAAGAAACTCAAGATACAGTGGAGGCGTTTCAGGAGTTGATAACTATGGCAGCACATCCTAAATATTTGAATAAAAATATAAAATGTTAAAAAAAAACACCCCACAACATGTATAGGAAAGAAATGTTTTAATTACATATTTCAAATGTACAAAAAGTTGAAAAAAGCAATCTAGGCAGCCATGGGTGAAGCTGATTGGTCAGCTGAAGTGTAACGGAGCTGCTGATTGGTCGGCTCAGGTGTTCTGTGCGGCCTGTTGCATGATGACCGAGCCGAGACTCAATAACTGCAGATACTCGTCGGCGCCGTCGGCCAGACACTTATCCACCTCCTGAAAGACACGGATCAGAACATGTGATTTCAACAAAACAAACATTTCAATGGAAGCTTGTTTCCGCCACAGAATCAAAAATAAACAAGTAATAAAAACTCAGTGAGTGTTTTAGCGCAATTTTCTGACGTCATGGGATCACAACACTAAGAGATAGTAAATGTTTTTATTTTATTTTATTTTTTTTATTTTTTTTGTGTGCGTTCCCGAGATTAGACCTTCCTTAACATAATGCCGAAAACCCGAAGTCTCTAGGTGGTCTGGTTGAGGAGGAGATAGAAGTGCAAGATTGGTGCGCACAGACAGAACAGAAATCATGAGTTAACAATCGCAATTTTGTCCGTAGGAAAATTGCGCTAAAAAGGTAATTGAGACTTTTTATCTCACAATTCTGACTTTTTATATGTGTGATACAAAGTCCCAATTGCGAGTAATAAAGTCAGAATTGCGTCTTTAGGTTTAAGTCAGTCTTTTTTCCTTAGAATTTGACTTTCTCACAATATATATCTCACAATTCTGACTATATATATCTCACAATTCTGACTATATATCTCACAATTCTGACTATATATCTCACAATTCTGACTATATATCTCACAATTCTGACTTTATAACACGCAATTCTGACTTTATATCACAATTCTGACTATATATATATCTCACAATTCTGACTATATATCTCACAATTCTGACTATATATATCTCACAATTCTGACTATATATCTCACAATTCTGACTTTATAACACGCAATTCTGACTTTATATCACAATTCTGACTATATATATATCTCACAATTCTGACTATATATCTCACAATTCTGACTATATATATCTCACAATTCTGACTATATATCTCACATATCTCACAATTCTGACTATATATATATATCTCACAATTCTGACTATATATCTCACAATTCTGACTATATATCTCACAATTCTGACTTTATAACACGCAATTCTGACTTTATATCACAATTCTTTCTGACTATATATATATATCTCACAATTCTGACTTTATATCTCACAATTCTGACTATATATCTCACAATTCTGACTATATATATCTCACAATTCTGACTATATATCTCACATATCTCAATTCTGACTATATATCTCACAATTCTGACTTTATATCACAATTCTGACTTTATATCACAATTCTGACTATATATCTCACAATTCTGACTATATATATCTCACAATTCTGACTATATATATATCTCACGATTCTGACTATATTGCACGCAATTCTGACTTTATATCACAATTCTGACTATATATATATCTCACAATTCTGACTATATATATCTCACAATTCTGACTATATATCTCACAATTCTGACTATATATCTCACAATTCTGACTTTATAACACGCAATTCTGACTTTATATCACAATTCTGACTATATATATATCTCAATTCTGACTATATATCTCACAATTCTGACTATATATATCTCACAATTCTGACTATATATCTCACAATTCTGACTTTATAACACGCAATTCTGACTTTATATCACAATTCTGACTATATACAGGTGCTGGTCATAAAATTAGAATATCATCAAAAAGTTGATTTATTTCAGTAATTCCGTTAAAAAAGTGAAACTTGTATATTATATAGACTCATTACATGCAAAGTGAGATATCTCAAGCCTTTATTTGTTATAATTTTGATGATTATGGCTTACAGCTTATGAAAACCACAAAATCAAAATCTCAGAAAATTAGAATATTACATGAAATCACACAGTAATTACACAGTAATCCCATGGTCATTGAACCAGGTTTTGGTTATTTTGGCAGTGTGGGCCGGTGCAAATCCTGCTGGAAAATGAAGTCAGCATCTCCATAAAGCTTGTCTGCTGAAGGAAGCATGAAGTGCTCTGGAAATGTCCTGGTAGACGGCTGCGTTGAGTGGACAGCACAGTGGACCAACACCAGCCGATGACATGGCTCCCCAAACCAACACAGACTGTGGAAACTTCACACTGGACTTCAAGCATCTTGGATTGTGTGCCTCCCCATTCTTCCTCCAGACTCTGGGACCTTGGTTTCCAAATGAGATGCAAAATTTGCTCTCATCAGAAAAGAGGACTTTGGTCCACTGTGCTTTATTAAATCCAGAGTCAACGCAGCCGTCTACCAGGACATGTTCAGAGCACTTCATGCTTCCTTCAGCAGACAAGCTTTATGGAGATGCTTCCTTCATTCTCCAGCAGGATTTGCACCGGCCCACACTGCCAAAATAACCAAAACCTGGTTCAATGACCATGGTATCACTGTGTAATTACTGTGTGATTTCATGTAATATTCTAATTTTCTGAGATTTTGATTTTGTGGTTTTCATAAGCTGTAAACCATAATCATCAAAATTATAACAAATAAAGGCTTGAGATATCTCACTTTGCATGTAATGAGTCTATATAATATACAAGTTTCACTTTTTTAACGGAATTACTGAAATAAATCAACTTTTTGATGATATTCTAATTTTATGACCAGCACCTGTATATATCTCACAATTCTGACTATATATCTCACAATTCTGACTATATATATATCTCACAATTCTGACTATATATATCTCACAATTCTGACTATATATCTCGCAATTCTGACTATATAACACGCAATTCTGACTTTATAACACGCAATTCTGACTTTATATCTCACAATTCTGACTATATATCTCACAATTCTGACTTTATAACACGCAATTCTGACTATATCACAATTCTGACTATATATATATATCTCACAATTCTGACTATATATCTCACAATTCTGACTTTATATCACGCAATTCCGACTTTATATCACGCAATTCCGACTTTATATCTCACAATTCCAAATTTATATCACGCAATTCTGACTTTATATCACACAATTCTGACTTTATATCTCGCAATTCCGACTTTATATCACACAATTCTGACTTTATATCACGCAATTCCGACTTTATATCTCACAATTCCGACTTTATATCTCGCAATTCCGACTTTATATCACGCAATTCCGACTTTATATCACGCAATTCCGACTTTATATCACGCAATTCCGACTTTATATCTCACAATTCCGACTTTATATCTCGCAATTCCGACTTTATATCACACAATTCCGACTTTATATCTCGCAATTCCGACTTTATATCACGCAATTCTGACTTTATATCTCGCAATTCTGACTTTATATCACACAATTCTGACTTTATATCTCGCAATTCCGACTTTATATCTCGCAATTCTGACTTTATATCACACAATTCTGACTTTATATCTCGCAATTCCGACTTTATATCTCGCAATTCTGACTTTATATCACACAATTCCGACTTTATATCTCGCAATTCTGACTTTATATCTCGCAATTCTGACTTTATATCTCGCAATTCTGACTTTATATCACACAATTCTGACTTTATATCTCGCAATTCCGACTTTATATCACACAATTCTGACTTTATATCACGCAATTCCGACTTTATATCTCACAATTCCGACTTTATATCTCGCAATTCCGACTTTATATCACGCAATTCCGACTTTATATCACGCAATTCTGACTTTATATCACACAATTCCGACTTTATATCACGCAATTCCGACTTTATATCACACAATTCTGACTTTATATCACGCAATTCCGACTTTATATCACGCAATTCTGACTTTATATCACACAATTCCGACTTTATATCACGCAATTCCGACTTTATATCACGCAATTCTGACTTTATATCACACAATTCCGACTTTATATCACGCAATTCCGACTTTATATCACACAATTCTGACTTTATATCACGCAATTCTGACTTTATATCACGCAATTCCGACTTTATATCACGCAATTCTGACTTTATATCACACAATTCCGACTTTATATCACGCAATTCCGACTTTATATCACACAATTCCGACTTTATATCACGCAATTCTGACTTTATATCTCGCAATTCCGACTTTATATCTCGCAATTCCGACTTTATATCTCACAATTCCGACTTTATATCACGCAATTCCGACTTTATATCACGCAATTCCGACTTTATATCACACAATTCTGACTTTATATCACACAATTCTGACTTTATTTCTCGCAATTCTGACTATTTCTCAGAATTGTGAGATATAAAGTCGCAATTATCTTTTAAAATGTTTTATTCTGTGGTGGAAACAAGCTTCCATACATTTCCACTGAACAGAACAAGAAAACTTTCAACTCTCTCATTTCAGTGTGGAGTCTCTGTTCACTTACGGCCATCTTCTCTGCAATGACAGATTTCTGTTTGTCGTTCAGCTTCTCTTCGATGATGACGTCATGTAACTGGTTGAGAACGTTGGTTGCAGCGAATCCCTGATCGATCAGATCCTGCACAAATTATGATTTAGAGACGCAGAAAACCGATGCTGAAAACATTCACACACGGCAAAACATGATGTTCTTCCTCAGATATCCTAAATATATAAACATTCTTAAATCAAGATACATTTACTGGAGAAGCAAAATTATTGAAGATATTAAGTCGGTTATTGTAAAATTGATTGAAAATTAACTAATTTGCACACAAAAAAACCTTTGCATTAAGTTTATTTTTCTGACTCCACTGACAGCTTCTCAAGTAAACGTATCTTGATTTAAGGATTTTTATGTATTTTTTTTAGTAGAAAACAAGACAGGAATACTAAGCAAGAAGAATATTTTGTAACATAATAAATCTGAGTTGAGAGTTTGATGAGCACAATAATGAGCTCTTAAACACAGGGTTCGTACAGATGCTGTAAGATGAAATTCAAGGGCTTTTCAAGCACTACTTTTTTGGTTTTTAAGGACTTCAATCAGAGATCGCATTTATCAAACAATATTTGTATCTTTTAAAGGTAAATAGATAAACAAAAATAAACCAATAAAACAAAATGGTACAAATAAAGAGCAGCAGATGCAGTGACTGCGGTAACTTTAACCATGGAAAGAATACGATGACAAAGATATTGCTTTCTTTATTAAAACTGATTTTTTTCTCCCATTAATATATGATTGAGCTGAAGAATGAAAGATGTAACATATACTTTATATTTATATGAGCAATATCACGCTCATAGCCATTCAAAATGCCTCTATATCTATATCAGACGGACCGCAGCTTTAATTTACTGTGAAAAGATTGTTTTATCGATAAAATTAAAGGGGTGGTATAAAGCCCTTCTCACAAGATGTAAAATAAGTCTCTGATGTCCCCAGAGTGTGTGTGTGAAGTTTTAGCTCAAAATACCCCACAGATATTTTTATAGCATGTTAAAATTGTCACTTTTTGAGGGTGAGCAAAAACACACAGTTTTTGTGTCTGTTCCTTTAAATGCAAATGAGCTGCTGCTCCCGGCACAGGGGGCGGAGCTTCAAGAGCTCGTGTCCTTTTACCTCACACACACATGCACTGAAAATTTCAAAAACTTTTTGCCTTTTATGTTCAAACCGGAGTCAGACAATGATGGAGAGACTCAAGAAGAAGTGAAACATGTAGAAGCAACAGGACATTTCTGAACGATTAGTTGATGAGTTTATGAAGCTGATGTGTAGTTATCTTCTAGTCATTGATTAGCATATTCTGTCTTGATAATCTATAAATCGTGTTCAGGGGGCGGGGTTTATGTAAATTCTAGGGTTGGTGATGTCACTAACCCGGGAGGAATGTGGTGTAGTCTCTACCAGCCGTTTGTTGTAGTCCTTAAAAAGCGATTTCTTTAAAAGCAAATCTCTCCCTTTGCTTTGAACTTTGAGCGTTGTAACTTTGCAGATGTTGTTTATGCTCAAACAGCAACATTACACATTAACTAAAGTTAGAAAAGGCAAATCATAATCAACCACCCCTTTAAACACTAATTTCACATATATTGTTTTCAAGGGTTTTCCAGGACTTCAATTTCAAAGTCAAATTCAAGAACTTCCCGCATTTTAAGCACTTGCACGAACCCTCGTAAACAGTGTGTGTTTTCAGTCTCACCTTCACAGCGGCCTCCATCTTCTCAAAAGCGCCCTTGTAACAGATCTGGAGGAGCGTTTCAATCACTTTGGGTGGAACCACCTTGAAAAGAAAGTACAGTTTAGGGCCGGTTTATTAAAAGTCTCGGTCTCCGTCCGGCACGTTCACTCACCCCGGCGATCTCCACGATGATTTGTTCAGTGATTTCCCGCTCAGCGTTGAGTCTCGCGGCGCTCTGGAGATACGTGATGGCTTTCCTGAGATCTCCATCGGACACCTTCACCAGAGCATCAATTCCCTTCGACACACACACACACACACACACACACACACACACATTCAAATATTTACTCCATAAAAGAGAGCTTGTGCTTTAAAGGGTTAATTCAACCAAAAATGAAAATTATCCCATGATTTACTCGTCCTCAAGCCATCCTAGTTGTATACGACTTTCTTCTTTCAGCCAAACACAATCGGAGTTCTATTAGATAATATCCTGGCTCTTCCCAGCTTTATATGGGAGTGAATGGAGTCTGAGATTTTGAAGCCCAAAAAAAGCACATGCATCCATCCATCATAACAGTAATCCATACGACTCCAGGGGTTAATAAAGGCCTTCTGAAGCCAAGGAAAATATACATATTTATAACTTTATCAACTATAATCACCGGCTTCCGGTAACGGCCGTACGCGAGTCTAGTTCTTGCGGAAGAGTGACCTCTGACCCGACGCATGACGTATGATCCATCAGCCGGAAACTGAAGCTTCCCCGGGCGCCGCCATTGATTAGCAGACCATCCCCTGCTGTTAGCATCCCATTGACTCCCATTCATTTTGGCGTCACTTTGACAGCGAATAACTTTACATCTGAGGCGTTTAAAGACTCCATTTGTCCATTATTTATTTCTAAAGAAACATGAAAATATATAAACGGCTCCATTACCTTGTATCTTACGTTATGGCCCTGTAGAAGCCGTTTTTGTAAAAGTAGGCTAACGATTGCGTCATAACCACTCGACTCTCTGTCGCACAGTAGAGAGATTACCGTATGGACAGGAGGAGAAGCTCACGGGCGATCGGGGGGGGACGTGGAGGCGAAATGACAAAATTATTAATCAGAATACTTAGCAAGAGTTGCTCCTATCTCATGGACAGCTCCTACTCACGCTCTCCGTCTCTGTGAGATTCGGAAGGGAATGATTCAGATTTCTCTCGGCACAGCTACTAGAAGACAGACGGGTTGCTCACGTCACATCTACGTCGTCAAGCTCAGTTTGAGTCTGTGCAGTCGCTCACCATCAGGAAGAAGAGCTTCTAATTGACTTCACTTTTCTCCGTTGAAGTCTATGGGGTCGCTGTGTCCATTTCTTTTACTGTCTATGCGTAGGAGTAGTGTAAGCTTAACTGAGAGACGCCTCTCGCGGTTTAAACAACAAACTCAAGCTCCTCCCACATTTCTCTTTAGTAATTCTCCTTTACAGCCATATTTACACCTGGTATTAAAGGGGACATATCATGCTAAATCCACTTTTTTAGCCATTAAATGCATTTTGTTGTATATTTGGAGTGTTTAGAAGTACAGAAAAGTTGAAATTATTCTCTTCAGGTGCTTCGTTGATATCTTTATATTCTGTTTTGGCCTTATTTTTCAATCTGTTCAGATTTTTCTGTTATCTATGACGTTTTGTGAACTATTACGTCACAGTAATTTGCAGCGGAACTGCCAAATAAGGACATTGACTTCCAGCTCAACACTTCCAGCAATCTGCCATTTTTATTTCTCGCTGCAATTTTGTAGTCCAAGCTAAAAGATGCAGAAGTTACGAGAGGGTGAGTTAAAATGTTGGGTTGTTGGATGTAGTAACCCACACGCTTCATTACACCGTCTAATGTAGATGAACTGCTGCGCTTGTGACAGGGCGCATGTTTAACTGAAAGAACGAGCAGAGAGAGAGAGACCCGGTCGCGCGCACGCTCTCTCTCTCTCTTCGGAGCCAGGCGAAAGTGTAAACAAGACTTCACCGTCTCCAAACTAGACGTCTTGCTCTCTCTCCCTCGCACATATTAATCAAAATAAATCGACACGGTGGTAAAAGGTCGGAAGACCAAAGTTTCATGTGTAAATACAGTAACACACCATTGCGATACATCCATATGAAGACGTTGTTCTGCAGGTTCGTCGTCTTCATTTTCATCTCGCTCCGGCTCCGACTCTGGCTCGAACATGTAAGGCTGGCTGGACAAGTCTTCCGTTGTTGACATTTTGTTAATAACGTGTGAATAAAAAGTTTCTGTGCCGCTAGATAATCGTATCTCTGCTATCAAACTACAAAAATGGCCGAACGGGGTGGAGTTGAACCTCTGCATCCTGGAGAGAGGGGGGGGGTATGAAGTGTCTCAATTGTATTTAAAGAGACCGCACCAAAACGAGTTGCTCTCAGACGCACACCAGAAAAGGGGTAGAAAGGGGCCTGTGGAGCTATAATAATGAGGAATTCAGACCCAAGCATTGCAGTTCCGCTTTATATAGACTACAAATGTATGATTTATATGTAAAAAGGAACGATTTAAAAGCATGATATGTCTCCTTTAAGATGCGGTTTGGTCGACAGGATCACAAGTGAATGACACCAAATACAGCTGTAAATGGGGTCTAAAACGTTTTGAGTTTGTCCACTTTCAACCACTTCCAGAGGAAGTCAAAAATGCTTTCGACCGGATTGCTTTCGTGTAAACGCTCATGTGGTCGAAAGCGTTCGAAAAGCCAGAAAAGACGCTAACATTACGGAAGCGTGCTAGCCAGACGGGATTTAAACTCTGTCGGCTGAAGACGCAAGTTTGGTTTGAAGATGAAAAACGTACCAAGCACAATGTTCTCTCACTCTTCCTGATTTCTAACACACACTCACTGCGTTCGGCTGGTCTTGCGGCTGTCAGAGCAGAAACTAAAGCTGCTGCTCTACTAGGGTTGGGTATTGGTTGGGTTTTATCCGATACCAGTACCTACTCGGTATTTTTCAAACAGTTCCGGTGCTTAAACGGTTCTTGAAACGGTACTTAAGAAAACTAAACTGCACACACTTTATCAAAAAAATAATACCTCTGTGTGTGTGTGTGTGTGTGTGTGATTTTCTGAAAAAGATTTTCTGATTAAATGAAAAATTGTGCCCTTTAAAAGGCTACTGATGTAGCACAAAACACTTGAGTTAAGATCAAAATTTTGTCTTCTCATATTATGACTTTTACAAAACAGAGAAATATCTGACACTGAGCAGAAATATTTAACACACACAGTATAGCCTCATATAAATATACTTGATATTGATATACTTCATACTTGATATGCAAGATTTGCAGTTGGCATTAAAATACTAGACTTACCCGAAGAGGAACACTGGCAGCTGAACTTGAACTTTAGTCAAGCGTGTCAGAGGTTTTGGGTTCTAATCCGCATTCGTAGTTTTTTTTTTAGTTTTTTTTTTAAACCGATTATGCTCATCAGTGGTTGTATATCAAGCAGGGACACTTTGTGTCCATTATATTTTGAGATTTCACCAGAACGAATAGATATGAGGCGCCATCTAGGGCTTAAATCAAACTTCATTCACGCACATATGAAACCCTTGCATACACGTATACTAGGTAGTCACACATACATGTATACTGCTGAATGCTCAAACTAATACATATGAAATGCACAACTTCTAAAGTCGCTCACGCACACACACGCAAACTCTACACACACTAGACGCGCGGAACTCTCCGCGCACATACTCATCTGAGACGCGAGCACACACACACACACACACACACTCACACAAACTCTCCGCGCACATACTCATCTGAGCACACACACACAAACTCTCCGCGCACATAATCATAGACGGCGCCTCATAAATAGATCGATCTCCGCAACGTATTGAAGCGCGCGTCCGAGTGAAGACAGTGCGGGAGCCACGAGAAAACACTGTATCCGCGCCACTGATCGCAGCGGCAACGAGCACTTTGATCACTTGATTTAAAAAAACACATTTCAGCGCTAGATCGTCTCTTATTTAACAAACGAACTAAATGAATGCTTTGCTGGTTAACTGGAGATGTTTTATTATTGGATCATTCGTGCCGCGAGATGTTTTATAGGGGGCGGTAAAAAACGCCAGGCACCGAAATCAGGCACCGAAAGTTTCGTTCTTATTCGGTCTGGTTACTACCGTTTACGTCGGAACCGGTTCCCTATTGGAACCGGGTTTCGGTACCCAACCCTATGCTCTACATATGTTTTTCTGTCATCTCCCGTCGCGTTCTTACGTAAATCCCCCATACGTTCCCCCCAATAGACCCTCCCCTCGAAGAAATCAGGACAGAAGTGTTTGAAAGTGGACAAAAGAGACACCAGGTGTAAACGGGAATGTATACTTTGGATTTCTTCCAAAATAAAGCAAAAACAGACAAGGTTCTAACATTAAAGTCCCCCGTAGTCCATAACTGCATCCCTTAAACTCATCTTTGATCACCAAAATGACATATTTAAATGTTTTTTAATAAATGTCTTAAAATATCTTGTGTAACTCGAGCCTCATTTAGTATGCGCGGTTCTATGAATATGCAAATGAGCCCCGCCTCCACTCACTCACTCATCTCAGAGATCCACTGGTTGACGATCACACGTTGAGCGTGTGAACGCAATGGCCAATCAGATGTGCTAGTCAGTAAGTCAGTCAGACGCAACATTTTACTGGTATTAGCAGCGACTACAGACAACCCTGTTTCATGGGTAATAATTAACGAGACTGCTTGATTTACATCTTTGCTGTACTTGAGGTTCTCCTTCCCGCAGATCTCCAGCAGTCGCTCCTGCTGAATGTCATTGGCCAGCGGTTTGAAGCGGAACTTGGAGCATCTGGAGGTCAACGGCTCGATGATCCTGCAGAAACAAGCGAGAGTTAGCGAGTTAGCAGAAGAAGCTCGCGGCGGGTTTGTGCGTTCGCGTCGTTCACACTGACCGGCTGACGTAGTTGCAGATGAGACAGAACCGCGTGGTTCGAGACTCTTTCTCCATCGTGCGTCTGAGCGCCGCCTGAGCCGCGCTGGTCATGGAATCCGCCTCGTCCAGGATTATGATCTTGAACGGCGGACAAGGTTTCCCGCTGGGATTCAGAGAGGAAAAGCTTACGTTCAGAAACACTGGATCGGCAGTAGGGTTGGGGATCGTTTGAATTTTAACGATTCCTATTTCGATTCTGCTTATCGATTCTTATTGATTTCCTAATTTCGATTCCAATTATGAAAAAAAAAAAAAAAAACATTTAATTGTAGCTGAATATCATACAGGATAGAGAACTCTTACTCAAGGAGCGTTAGCCTGTGGTTTAAAACCAACATAGAAAAACAACTAGCCGAACTAATATAAATGTAGAGCATTATTAAAGACAATAAACACTCAGTAATAAAAAAATAAGCAATCGCAACAAATAGATACATCTGACCATTGATATGATTGAAATAAACAGTGTTTTAAGATTTTCAGGTGTTAATTTACAGAAACTGTAATCAAATGTACAACAACACTGCACTTTATAAATAATATATATTTTAACCCCTTAACTTTCACCCCTCTTTTTGAGAATGGGTATTAAAATGCACTTTTCAAGCTTAAATGGTTGTAATGCTTTGGAGTATAGACCTAAGTTTGGTCTTGTTTTAAAGGGAAAAAATAGCAGTTTGAAAGCACTTCAAATAATTGAAGTATGAAAAAGTTATGGAATTTTAAATTTACATTAAATCAAATATAATTTATTTCATATTTTTTCTTTTATATAAAATATATATTTTACAAAATATTTTTACTATAAAATTACTATAAAATCAAAGCCATATATCTAACGAAGTTGTGTTCTAAATTTGAAGTTGATATTACAAAATTTAAGTTCCCATGAGATTTTGTTTAGGTGTAATACCGGAAACAGCCACCGGGTGATTATCGACCAGTGTTATTATAGAGCAGGAATATTAGCGTTATTATAGAGCGGGAATATTAGTGTTATTATAGAGCGGGAATATTAGCGTTATTATAGAGCGGGAATATTAGTGTTATTATAGAGCGGGAATATTAGTGTTATTATAGAGCGGGAATATTAGCGTTATTATAGAGCGGGAATATTAGTGTTATTATAGAGCGGGAATATTAGCGTTATTATAGAGCGGGAATATTAGCGTTATTATAGAGCAGGAATATTAGCGTTATTATAGAGCGGGAATATTAGCGTTATTATAGAGCAGGAATATTATAGAGCAGGAATATTAGTGTTATTATAGAGACGGCAGGAATATTAGCGTTATTATAGAGCGGGAATATTAGCGTTATTATAGAGCGGGAATATTAGCGTTATTATAGAGCGGGAATATTAGCGTTATTATAGAGCGGGAATTATTATAGAGCGGGAATATTAGCATTATTATAGAGCAGGGATATTAGTGTTATTATAGAGCAGGAATATTAGCGTTATTATAGAGCAGGAATATTAGCGTTATTATAGAGCGGGAATATTAGCGTTATTATAGAGCGGGAATATTAGAGCGGGAATATTAGCGTTATTATAGAGCGGGAATATTAGCGTTATTATAGAGCAGGAATTATTATAGAGCGGGAATATTAGCGTTATTATAGAGCAGGAATATTAGTGTTATTATAGAGCGGGAATATTAGTGTTATTATAGAGCAGGAATATTAGTGTTATTATAGAGCGGGAATATTAGCGTTATTATAGAGCAGGAATATTAGCGTTATTATAGAGCGGGAATATTAGCGTTATTATAGAGCGGGAATTATTATAGAGCGGGAATATTAGTGTTATTATAGAGCGGGAATATTAGTGTTATTATAGAGCAGGAATATTAGCGTTATTATAGAGCGGGAATATTAGCGTTATTATAGAGCAGGAATATTAGTGTTATTATAGAGCAGGAATATTAGCGGTATTATAGAGCGGGAATATTAGCGTTATTATAGAGCGGGAATATTAGCGTTATTATAGAGCGGGAATATTAGCGTTATTATAGAGCGGGAATTATTATAGAGCGGGAATATTAGTGTTATTATAGAGCGGGAATTATTATAGAGCAGGAATATTAGCGTTATTATAGAGCGGGAATATTAGTGTTATTATAGAGCGGGAATTATTATAGAGCAGGAATATTAGCGTTATTATAGAGCGGGAATATTAGTGTTATTATAGAGCGGGAATATTAGCGTTATTATAGAGCAGGAATATTAGGCTGCTGTCACTTTAAGAGCTGCACGGATCCAATATACTGATACACATGTGCAACACTGAAAACATCTCGCACTTGAAAAGTCACAAAGGAATCGATAAGAGGAATCGAAATTAATTTTATAACAAGTATTCGATCCCCAACCCTAATCGGTGGGAAATCGTTGCGTTTATTCAGGGCGTTACTCACTCGGTTCGCGAGCCGGCCACCGCCAGCTGGGCGAAGTTCTTCACCTTCTCGCGCACCACCTGAATCCCTCGTTCATCAGACGCGTTGAGCTCCAGGACTCTCTGTCGGTACAGCTCCGGCCTAAAGCACAACGCGAGGATATTAGCACACGCGCGTCTGAATCTCAAAACGCATCAGCATCGTCATTCTGCAGATCTTACCCATAAAGCTCTCTGGCCGCCGCGAGGATGGTGGACGTCTTTCCTGTTCCAGGCGGGCCATAGAACAGCAGGTTGGGCAGCTGTGAGGACAGAGCACATCATCATTACGCCATTACAGTATCCATTCAGATTTCTATTTTATTGCTTTTTAATTTAATTTCTTTGTTTTTATAAAGTTTTATTTTATTTTGTAATTTTTTAGCTTCCTGGAGCTCAAACGGTAGAGCGATGGCGCTTGCAACGCCAAGGTCAAGGGTTCGATTCCCAGGGAAAGTAAGAACTGATAAGAATGTATACGTGTACCTTGAAATGCAATGTAAGTCGCTTTGGATAAAATGCAGTTGGAAATACTTATAAATAAAAATTGGAAATGTTTCCTTGGCAACAAAACACGCCAAATCATGCTAAAATATGCTAGCAACATGCCAATTCATGCTAGCCAGGTAGTAAATCACACTAACATGCCAGCAACATAATAAATCATGGTAGCAATATAATAAATCATGGTAGCAACACACCAAATCATGCAAGCGACATGCTAATTCATGCTAGCAACATACCAATTCATGTTAGCAATGTGTTAAATAATGCTAACAACATTGTTAAAACATGCTAACAGTGTGTTAAATTATGCTTACAACATGTTAACAATGTGCTAATGCATGTTAGCAACATGTTAAAACATGCCAGAAACATGCTAAATCATGATAGCAGCAACATACCGATTCATACTAACAATGTGCTAAATCATGCTAACAACATTTAAAAACATGCTAACAACGTGTTAAATCATGCTAGGACTGTGCTAAATCATGCTAGCAACATCTTGATAACGTTAAAATGTTAATTTATGTTAGCAACATGTCAAATCACGCTAACATATTAAAACATGCTAACAAAATGTTAAAACATGTTAGCTCTATGATAAATTATGTTAAAACATGCTAGCACTGTGCTAAATTATGCTAGCAACAAATGCTAACAGCATACTAAAACACGTTAATGTGTTAAATCATGCTAACAACATGCTAATAAAGCTACCATTGTTTTAATGCTAAGAACATGTTAAACCAGGCTAGCAACGTGTCAAACCACACTAGCAATGTTTTTAAGTTATTTCAAACTATCAGATAACGCTTTGTCAAGCCAACATCAAAGTTTATTCACAAACTTCACTCATCTAGTTATAATTAATGTACTTTTTTCATACATTTAGTTTACGGTAATAACACTGGAACAGAGAGAGTGGAATTTGACTTTTTACTGACGTCGAGATTAAAATATCGATATTACAGTGACATTATAATGACCATAGTTCAATTAGGCCTATAATATTTTGTATTTTCCATGGTTACAACTACAAGTAAACTTCTTAACCATGCGTAAACAAAACAAAAAAATCGAATAAATTCCAATTAAGGCGTATTGTATGGAAGCTCGTTTCCACCACTTAATAATAAATAAATAATAATAATTGCGACTTTTTTTCTCACAATTGCGAATATAAACTATTCTGAGGTAAAAAAAAACCTGAGGTCTTTTTTCCCTTAGAATTGGACATTATATCTCACAATTCTGAGAAAAGATGTCAGAATTGCGAGATATAATCTCGCAATTGTGAGATAAAGTCGCAATTATGTGTTATAAAGTCAGAATTGCGTGAAATAAAGTCGCAATTGCGTGTTATAAAGTCAGAATTGCGTGATATAAAGTCACAATTGCGAGAAAAAAAGTCAGAATTCTGACTTTATATCTCGCAATTCTGACTTTATAACACAGAATTGGGACTTTATTTCACGCAATTCTGACTTCATATCTCGCAATTCTGAGAAAAGATGTCAGAATTGCGAGATATAAACTCGCAATTGTGAGATAAAAAGTCGCAATTATCTTTTAAAATGTTTTATTTTGTGGCGGAAACAAGCTTCCATAGTATTGAATGTTAAAATGCCTTTCAAATATAAATGTTAAGTGGGTATCATTACCCATTGTACTCTTAGTAATTAAATCATTTAAGATTTTATTTATTTTAAAGTTCAGTTTTGAGGTATCGTATCGGTGATACTGGCATTGAAAGTATCGGTATCATATCGAAAAGAAACAAAAAGTGGTATCGCCCATCCCTAGTGAGTTGTGATGATTCGCTATAATGCTATATTTAAATAAAATTGACATGTGACATTGAAGCTTCGCCTCACGCACATCAGCGCCCTCTAGAGATTTCTTCAGTACTGCAACCACCTCATCCTGAAAGGCCACTTCATCCACACACTTCGGTCTGCTATAGAGATCAAAAACATGAACAGGTGAAATCTGAGGTCAACTATGAACACATGCATAATTCAGTTTCATTTTTTAACGTTTGCTGATATGATATATCAATAACTCTCAGTCAGATCACATGAATATTGAGCGTTTATGCAGATATGATGAAGTCTCACTATTTCTCCACCCAGGGAAGTGCTCTCTGCTTCTTCTCTCCACCTGACGAAGATGAAGATGAGGAAGGTTTCTGAGCTTTAAGACCCTGTGAGGAAGGTCCTTTCAAAAACGCCTGCATATCTCCACCTTTAAACAGCACAGCAGAACACACGCGCCCCACTAGAGGAGGATAGACGCTCTCGCTACAGCTGACACGACCGATGGAAGAGAATAAGCAGAATAAATCTCTTTATGGTCGAATAAATGTGAATGAAACGCTTCGGGAGTTTGTTGACACTCCGCGAACCGTCAGATTCCCGCCAGACGCGCACTGACGTCACTTGCGCGCGCCGCAGCTTCAGCTCATCGTCACGTGATCACATTCACGCTGAAGTTTTTATTTATTTTTATTTTTATAATATTAATATCGTTAGTAATATTGCCACACAGCCAAGAATATGTATTTCAATGGTTTATTTAGAAAGACGTCACAGGTGGTAAACATAATCATTATTGTGGGTAAATATCAAGTAATTTGTTTTAGAACATGACGTACATCATACATTAAATAAAATAAAAAAACACGAAAAAAGCCAGAGATTAAACTAATTTAGTAATCGAAGCCACTATTGTTTTCGAAAACAAAATCAAGCATATATACAAAACAATTGTAATTTCTAAAAAAAAAAAATCGAGGGCAGTAAAACTGTGAGCACACACTTTTAGTTTTGTAATGTATATTTTTTACATTAAATTGTACGTTCTATATTTGGAAAAAAATTGTCACATTTATTGTGCTACTCCTGTGTTGTATTTTCGTGGTGACGTCTCTGCGCTCTGTTAGTCCTGTCTGCGGCCGCCGTGCGTCATTGCGTCATCGCACTCTAAAAAACCCCCAGAGATAAAGCACATTTAGTAACTAATAATCAGTATTTCTAAAAAACAAAGCCAAGCTGTATATCCAAACAATTTCTATTTCTCAAAATTTTAGAAACTTTTTGTTTTTTAATATATATTTAATATTATATATTATTATACTTGTTCAATTTGATATATCCTTATTATGTATTATTTTATACTTATTATGTTTTGCTTTCCGGGTTGACGGGAGTGATCTGCGATCTGCGTCCCGGCGCTCTGTTAGTTTCGTCTGCGTCGCCGTGCGTCATTGCGTCATCACACGCTCAGTGTTTTTGCTTCGTCTCTTTCAAACCGCGGAGAGAATCTTTCTTTTCTACCTTCAGTTTTTCCTCTCGGTTTGGACTTTTGCGCTTCATCGGATGCTCGTGTGTTCGTCGCGGCGCGTGTGGAGCGACTGACGCGAAACGCGCCGAGAGCAGAGAGTTTTTGGAGGCGTTTTATTGCGCATGTTCATGAACCGCCCGAATGAACGCGGATCAATAAAACACTGAGATCTGATCAAAACACGCGCATTAGCATCAAAAACAGCGAGTGTCCTGAAAACAGATGCGCTCTGTGACTGGAGTCACTGATCAGACTGATCGATACCTCATCAATATCTGATCGATAACAGAGGAGCCCTGAGGAGATGCGCGCGCACTGATACACACATCTGATCGGTATCTGATCGATAACACATGCCTGACGGACTGTCTGGAGGATGAAATGGTCACAATAAGCAGGTGTGCTCTTCCTCCTCCTCCTCCTCCTCTGGCTGGATGCTTTGAGCCGGTGTGTGAGATCAGGTGGATGTGACACACACACACACACACACACACACACACACAGTCATGCAGGCTGCGCCCTTCCAGTATGATTTCTACAGTGAGGAGAACGCGCCCAAATGGAGAGGACTGTTGGTGCCGTCACTCAACAAGGTGAGACAGCTGTCAATCACACTTCACACATGACCGATGCTCTTATCCAAAGGGACGAGATCTACATTGTATCAGATCACGTGTTCCTGGGAATCGAACCCATGACCTTGTCGTTGCCAGTGCTTTGATCTTTACTGTTTGAGTTTATCATCGGCCGATACTGATAACACACTCTTATCTGAGTGCCGATATAATGCGTGGAAGACACATAAGAGATGAACAGGCTTTGGTAAATCTTTATTATGACTGACAACTTCGAAATTATGACATACTATGACATTTATTATAAGATGAAACATCAATATTATGACCTAAAGAGTCGAAATACATATAAAGATGTGATAGTCAAAATTATGACATAAGTCATATTTGAAAGATGAAACGTCAAGAGTAGCAATAATCACACAAAAAGACATGATTATGATGCGATGGTCAAAATTATGACGTACTATGTCATATTTGAAAGATGAAACATCAATGTTGTGGCCTTAAGAGAAATAATGACATATAAAAGACATGATTATGATGCAATTAGTCAAAATTATGACATAGTAAGTCATATTTACAAGATGAACCGTCAATATTATGACCTAAAGAGTCGAAATAATGACATAAGAACATGATTATGATGCGATAGTCAAAATTATGACATATTAAGTCATATTTAAAAGATGAAACATCAATGTTACGATCTAAAGAGTAGCAATAATTACATGAAAAGACATGAT
>NC_137143.1:32361211-32376211 GCF_949319135.1 Squalius cephalus | reverse complement strand
GTCCATCCCTGCTGTGGTTTAGTTAGCTTCGGTAGTTTGTGTTGAGGATTTCCCTGAATGTCACACAGAAACCCATTTACACACTGAGACTTGACATGAGGAACTGAGTGTGTGTGTGTGTGTGTGTGTGTGTGTGTGTGTGTGTGTGTGTGTGTGTGTCGTGAACGATGTCTCAACAGGAAGATGTCCTCAGGCAAGCTTCTCTAGAATACTCACAATCCCTCACATGCTGTATGTCTCTGGCTGTGCTTTTAAAAATACCTCACTGTGGGAGCTGACGAATCTCTCGCACACACACATTTTGGTGGGAGGGAGAATAAAGACACTTG
Organism: Squalius cephalus; assembly: GCF_949319135.1. NCBI lineage: Eukaryota > Metazoa > Chordata > Actinopteri > Cypriniformes > Leuciscidae > Squalius > Squalius cephalus. The sequence goes on along the minus strand of NC_137143.1, from coordinate 32,375,882 downwards.
TTATTTTAGTATCAGACTATTATAGTTTTTTTATGATTTGTTTTGTTTTTTTTTTTGATTTTATAGTTTTAGTAATTTATTGTGTCATTTTTGTATTAGTTTTTGTTTGTTTTGTTAGATTTAAACCTTTTTCCTTTAAATTTTTTTATTCGTGTCTTAAAATATCTTGAATGTAACTCGACACCCTTGCCTCATTCAGAATGCGCGGTTCTATGAATATGCAAATGAGCCCCGCCTCCACTCACTCACTCACTCAGAGATCCACTGGTTGTCGATCACACGTTGATCTGATTGGTTACAAGGTAGTTTGTGACGTCAGAAACACCAGCGATTTCAAAGCGTGTTTTTGAGACTGTCTTTGGTTCACTGCAGTTTTAAGGAGGAAATACTTAAGAATTTACACATGGTTTGTCTTAAAGCAGATTAAAAACACCACATAGACACATAAACAACATTAAAAGCTGGAGTTTTGACCACATGTTGATGTTTGTGTGTTTCAGGTGCTGAATCAGGTGCACCCGAAGCTGTCGTCCCAGCAGGAGGCGCTTCAGTACATCGAGGGCCTGATTCTGGTGCTGCTCAACACACTCTGTCAGGCACAACCGCGCACCGTTCAGGACGTCGAGGTGAACGCCGTCGCCATGACAACCGCCGCCAAAACGTTACAGGGATAGTTCACCCAAAAATGAAAATTAGCCCATGATTTACTCGCCCTCAAGTCATCCTAGATGTTTATGACATTCTTCATTCAGACGAGTAGAATCGGAGTTATATTAAAAAATGTCCTGGCTCTTCCAAGCTTTAGAATGGCAGTGAACGGCCATTTCTGTTTTTAAGTCCATAAAAGTGCATCTATCCATCATATATAGGTAGATGCACTTTTATGATGGATAGATGCACTTTTATGATGGATAGATGCACTTTTATGATGGACAGATGCACTTTTATGATGGATAGATGCACTTTTATGATGGACAGATGCACTTTTATGATGGATAGATGCACTTTTATGATGAATAGATGCACTTTTATGATGAATAGATGCACTTTTATGATGGACAGATGCACTTTTGTGATGAATAGATGCACTTTTATGATGGACAGATGCACTTTTGTGATGGATAGATGCACTTTTATGATGGACAGATGCACTTTTGTGATGGATAGATGCACTTTTATGATGGATAGATGCACTTTTATGATGGATAGATGCACTTTTATGATGAATAGATGCACTTTTATGATGGACAGATGCACTTTTGTGATGGATAGATGCACTTTTGTGATGGATAGATGCACTTTTATGATGGATAGATGCACTTTTATGATGAATAGATGCACTTTTATGATGGATAGATGCACTTTTATGATGAATAGATGCACTTTTATGATGGACAGATGCACTTTTGTGATGGATAGATGCACTTTTATGATGGATAGATGCACTTTTATGATGAATAGATACACTTTTATGATGGATAGATGCACTTTTATGATGGACTGATGCACTTTTATGATGGATAGATGCACTTTTATAATGGACAGATGCACTTTTATGATGGATAGATGCACTTTATGGACTTAAAAACAGAAACGGCGACTACTTGACGCGGCGACAATTCAGTCTCATTTGACGAGTGAACGTCAAGAACATGCCAACAGAAATATTAAAATTATATTTTGCATAAAGAAAATAGAGCATGTTTGTAGAATCGTTATTCTATTTTAACAGTTTCCTCACAATTAAGCACAATAACTCTCATGACCGTATTTGTATTTAAATTAGTGTATATTATATTTGCATTAGGACTGTGCAACGATTAATCAAATTCCAAAATAAAAGTTGGCGTTTAAATATTATATGTGTGTGTACTGTGTATAATTATTTTGTATACATATAAACATGCATGTATATATTTAAGAAAAATTTGAAATTTTATTAAAATGTAATAAATTATATATAGATATATATACACAGTATTATATACATGCAAATATTTCTTAAATATATATACATGCATGTGTGTGTATTTATATATACAAAATAATTATACACAGTACTACATTAAGTAAACGCAAACTTTTATTTTGGATGCGATTAATCGTTTCACAGCCCTAATTTGCATATACGCATTCATTGCACTAAATTTATACTGTTGCTTAATTAAAAAATAAAATAAAAAGTGACAAATTAGTCTTTAAATTAGGCTTTGTTTTTTTCTTGGGTGAAATATGAGCCGGATCTGAATCTGACAGACCACAAAATATGAAAAACATGGAGTTATGATGCAAGAAAGGCGTGTTGCTTGGAGACACTGAGCATCATGGGACTCTCTATAACGCATATCTATCTTTTATTGTGTGACTGGCTTTAATGTGTTTCTTATTTCTGACTCCATGAGCGTTTCAGACGGCGTCCTGATCTTCACGAACTCACGCTCCACCTGTTTGTTTTTGTGTGTTTGGTCGTTGCTCACAGACGCCGGCTGTGAGATGGACAGGTGCTTTAGTTTGTGGTTAAGACCTCAACCACAGAGCATGCTAAACCGGCTAGCTGGTTTATCATGCTCGGGTCCCTCAGTCCGCTTGTTCTCTGATCTTAGATTTCATCATCATCATCTTCATCATTGCCATCTTCATCTCTCGCATTGTACCGTGTGAAAGAATCGTGCTTCATCCCTCAGTCCTTTATCCTGTGACGCCCCACGTATAAACCCTGTTTGCTTGCTATTTCTGCTGGGGTCTCCATCTCACATGTGACTGGGTTTTTAGGAGCGTGTGCAGAGGAGTTTCCCGCACCCGATCGAGAAATGGGCCATCGCAGACGCTCAGGCTGCTATAGAGAAGAGGAAGAGGAGGAACCCGCTAGCCCTGCCGGTGGATAAGATCCATCCGCTCCTGAAGGTAATGAGTTTTAGTTACACTGTGCCTTTAAATAATTCATGCGCAGAATAAAGGGGCGGGGCCTGGGTGAGTTAGTTAGTAGTGTGTTAAACTGGCGGTTATGGAAAGGGGCGGGACATTTCCCAAACACACTTGAAGCGCTCGACCAATCACAACACACTGCTCCAGCCGACCAATCAGAGCACAGTGTGCTTTTCAGGAGGAGGGGCTTCATAGAGACAGGAAGTAAACAGAGCGTTACTGACAGACTGGGAAGAGAGGAGCCGCAACAATGGAGAATATGAGGAGAATAATCAACATTCAAGTTCTAGCAGAGCCTGAACACAAAACTTTTGGCATAATATGGCTTCTTGCGGCTGGTTTGGACAGAAACGCATAGAATTAACATAGAAAAGATGTGATTTATTTCATAATGTCATAACTGGTTGGCATACAGTGTAAAGTCATCACAATCTATGAAGAGAAATATTTGATATAGACGCTTCTGCCTCGGTTAGTCTTTCAGTTTTGATTGTTTTAATGTCTTTTAGGGCGTATTTGAGTCACTTTCAGTTCATCAGTTTGAATTTATTAATTAAACCGGCCATTTTTTAGACATAATTGAATAGAGAATCAATAATTTACTAAATTGTAATTTAAGATTCAAAGAAATTCAACAGTCACACATGGAAGCAAATTTTCTGCATCCTACAAATTAATATATTATAATAAATATATATTATAAAGACGTTTCACCCTGTAAAGCCTGAAATAATGGTCAGAAAAATCTCATTTTTGACATGTAAACAAAATATAGTTAAAAAAGCACAAAAAAAATGCATATGTGTTTTTTTGTTGAGAATCATGTTAGATGCATCAGGCTTTTATAGTTCATATAGTCTAATATAGTGGGAATATGGAGGAAAAAAACAGCTCAATTTTATTCAAAACCTCAAACTGAGCAAAAATATGCTGTTTTCTGCAGATGCTGATATTAAAAGTGGAGAAATTCTGATGCTTGTAATGTAAATCAGTGAGATCTGAGATCAAAGCAGATACTTACATAAAATGCATATAAATATTATGTCTTAAGATGATATTTAAATGCTTAGTTTTATGATCTGTAGTTTTAAAACATATAATGCAATGCAATACAATGATGATTGACAGATGAACAAATAAACCTTTGTCAAAAGCCTGATGATCATATTTGATACTCGTGATTTTTATAATAAATGATGATTATAATCAAGTAAACCTGCTTCAGTCCAGCTGAAATATTACTAACAATATATGCGACTATAAAGTCGAAATTATATATATATGTTACTGTTTTATTTTAATTATTGCTTGTACACCCTCAGTTATTTTAAAAGTGCTATATAAATAAACATTGAGTTGAGTTTGCGTCCTGTAGATGGCGATGTTACTCCACACGCCAGTCTGCAGTGTGTTTCACTGGCACCTGAAGTAATCACTTATTCTCTTATATAATTCTCTTAAATAATTGCTTTGCTCGTTTGTGTTCATGTGTCCATCAAGCATGAGTGAGTGAACTGATCATGTGATGGTGGTCTCTCCTGCAGGAGGTTCTGGGGTATAAAATCGACCACCAGGTGTCCGTGTACATCGTGGCGGTGCTGGAGTACATCTCTGCCGATATACTGAAGCTGGCGGGAAATTACGTACGAAACATCCGCCATTACGAGATCTCGCAGCAGGACATCACGGTGGCCATGTGTGCGGATAAGGTATGACATCACTGAACACCAGCCATGCTGTCCTTAACCAACTCCATGAAAAACATTTCTGTTAAATGACATAAAATAAACATTAGTAAACGAAAATGAAAAATGTTGCATGAGTTGAAACACTAAAATTATTAACTGGAAATAAATAAACTAAAACTGGAAAAAAAAAAAAAAAAAAAAAATTAAACCTTAATTGCAAAACAAACACATTTTTTTTTATAAAATGACATAAATAACGAAATGACTCAAACTTAACTAAAAATATAAAAATTAAAAATTTTAAATTCTAATTCAAATTTTTTTTTTATTAATTTGTCATTAAAAAACAGTGTATAAAATGTAATAAATATTTCTAAAAAAAATATTTTAAATATGATAAAAACAAATTCTGTGCTTGATGGTAGGGCAGCAATTTTGTGATTATCAATATGACTATAAAATAATATTAATAATAATTAGTTGTAGTCGTACTAGTATTACTAAATATAAATATAAGACATTTTGCTATAATATATTTTATTTTACAGTGAAATATAACAAGAAAAATACTATAATAATTTTAATGTAGTATTAAATAATTTTATTTTACATTACAACTGTAAAATTACAATACTTATATTAATACCTACATTTAATATGAATATGTAATATTAAATATTATATATACATGTTTGAAAAATGAAGAGAAGAAAAAATCAAGAAACTAAATATTTCAATATATATATGTGTGCGTTTGCGTGCAAATAAACATTGATTCGCTCTGAAACACGCAGTGCATGTATTTAATTAAATCGCATAAATTACACTAAGCCATATATCTGCGTTTCGGTTTTATTTTATTTTTGTATTATTAACCGTGCACCTCTAATTGAACACATCAAACGTCAACATTCAAGCAAATAATCTCCGCCCAGCACTTGCTCAAGCTCCACCCCTGTTGCTCAAGCTCCGCCCCTGGTGCTCAAGCTCCGCCCTGGTGCTCAAGCTCCGCCCTGTTGCTCTGGTTGCAGGTGCTGATGGACATGTTCCATCAGGTGGAGGAGGACATCAGTGTGTTTCCTCTGATGGACGAAGAGCCGTCGGCCTCAGAGGAGCAGATGTACTATGATCTGGTGAAGGCCTTCATGGCCGAGGTACGACAGTATCTGAGGGACCTCAACCTCATCATCAAGGTGTTCCGCGAGCCCTTCAACTCCAACAACATGCTGTTCTCCTCTCACGTGAGTCTTCCTCATCATCCTCACACTCCTCTTCCTCATCTTCACACTCCTCACACTCCTCAATATCCTCACACTCCTCACACACTCCTCTTCATCCTCACACTCCTCAATATCCTCACACTCCTCACAATCCTCACACACTCCTCACTCTCCTCATCATCCCCTCACACTCCTCTTCTTCATCCTCACACTCCTCACACACTCCTCACACTCCTCTTCCTCATCCTCACACACTCCTCACACTCCTCTTCCTCATCCTCGCACTCCTCACACACTCCTCACACTCCTCTTCCTCATCCTCACACACTCCTCACACTCCTCTTCCTCATCCTCACACTCCTCACACACTCCTCACACTCCTCTTCCTCATCCTCACACTCCTCACACTCCTCTTCCTCATCCTCACATTCCTCACACACTCCTCTTCCTCATCCTCACACTCCTCACACTCCTCTTCCTCATCCTCACACTCCTCACACACTCCTCACACTCCTCTTCCTCATCCTCACATTCCTCACACACTCCTCTTCCTCATCCTCACATTCCTCACACACTCCTCTTCCTCATCCTCACACTACTCACACTCCTCTTCCTCATCCTCACACTCCTCACATTCCTCTTCCTCATCCTTATACTCCTCACACACTCCTCTTCCTCATCCTCACATTCCTCACACACTCCTTCCTCATCCTCACACTCCTCTTCCTCATCCTCACATTCCTCACACACTCCTCTTCCTCATCATCACACTCCTCACACTCCTCTTCCTCATCCTCACACTACTCACACTCCTCTTCCTCATCCTCACACTCCTCACACACTCCTCTTCCTCATCCTCACACTCCTCTTCCTCATCCTCACACTCCTCTTCCTCATCCTCACATTCCTCACACACTCCTCTTCCTCATCCTCACACTCCTCACACTCTTCTTCCTCATCCTCACATTCCTCACACACTCCTCTTCCTCATCCTCACACTACACACACTCCTCTTCCTCATCCTCACACTACTCACACTCCTCTTCCTCATCCTCACACTACTCACACTCCTCTTCCTCATCCTCACACTACTCACACTCATCCTCACATTCCTCACACACTCCTCTTCCTCATCCTCACACTCCTCTTCCTCATCCTCACATTCCTCACACACTCCTCTTCCTCATCCTCACACTACTCACACTCCTCTTCCTCATCCTCACACTCCTCACACTCCTCTTCCTCATCCTTATACTCCTCATCATCCTCACACTCCTCATCATCCTCTCTCCCTCTCTCCCTCTCTCTCTCCCCCTCTCCCTCTCTCCCTCTCTCTCTCCCCCTCTCCCTCTCTCTCTCTCTCTCCCCCTCTCTCTCTCTCTGCCTGTAGGACGTCGAGAACATCTTCAGTCGTATCGTGGACATCCACGAGGTGACGGTGAAGCTGCTCGGGTTAATCGAGGATACGGTGGAGATGACCGACGAGACGAGCCCTCATCCGCTGGTCGGCAGCTGTTTCGAAGACCTTGCTGAGGTGAGATGGGGATATATACACACACACACATATATATTTATATATATACACATATAATTATTTTTGGTAAAGTGCAATGGCTACATTCAATGAAAATCAATTAAATATATATTTTTTTCAAACAAACTGTGAAAATTTAATTAGTATAATTTATATATTTTTTAAAGAGTATTATAATTAATAATTAATTTAGATTTTTTTTTTTTAAATAAAATCAGTAATAATTGAATTAATTTATTTATAATTTATTTTTTATAAATGTAATTAATAATAATAAAATGAATTATTTCTTAAATAATACTACTAATGTAAATTATTATAATGTAATTATATATAATATATTTAATTTAACTACTGTATATTATAATTGTGTTATATATATATATATATATAAATAATTACTTAATTTCTTTGTATATTAATTTATAAGAACGTATCTTAATTTCTAAAACTTAAATAATGTAATAGTCTTTTAATTAAATTAATATTAATAACAATACTATATTTTAATATTTTTCTAATTTATAATAAATTATTTTCATTTTAAATAAATAAAACTAGTAGTAACAGTAGTATAATATAAATATATTACTATAATAATATAAATTACAATAAATATTTTTTAAAATTGAATTAATAATAGTAATTTAATTTTTTTATTTTATTTAATATTATTTTCAATGATAATTAAATAAATCTTTTTCATATATATATATATATATATATATATATATATTCATGTATTTAAAATTCAGTTTTTTTAAGTAACTTTTATGCAAGATTTGATATTTGAAGTGTAGCGCATGTTGTGATTTGTGAGAGCGGCACCGATACGATCCTCCCAGAACACACTGGTGTCCGCTCCACCTCCACGCTTCACAGCGACTGACCCCGCGGCCTTTCACACACACACACACACACACACACACACACACACACGCTTGTTTTTCCTCATGCCGTAACAATACAGGTCACGGCGGGCTGTGCTGCGGGTCATGTGTTAACTCTCGGGTGTTGGCCATTTTCAGGAGCTGGCCTTCGACCCCTACGAGACGTACGCACAGGACATCCTTCGCACCGGCTTCCACGAACACTTCCTCAGTCAGCTTTACAAACCCGGAGCCGCCATTTACCTGCAGGTCAGAAACACACACAACACTGCAAAGCTGTTAGTTTACTTTACTTTAGTTTAGTTCGTTGAGTGTCCACAAGTGGAAATTTGTCTTTGGCTTCACTATACACCACACACAAGGACACCAACACACTATAACAATATACATAAAAAATATAAGTAATACAATAACATTCGCATATACATATGCATAGCCTACATATCCACCCCATACTCATATACCCTGGACCACAAAACCAGTCACATGGGTCAATTTTTTTAAATTGAGATGTATACATCATCTAAAAGCTTTCCATTGGTGTGTGGTTTGTTAGGATAGGACAATATTTGGTCGAGATACAGCTATTGTAAATCTGGAATCTGAAGATGCAAAAAAATCAAAACTTTGAGAAAATCTCCTTTAAAGTTGTTCATTTATGTTCAAGATTGTGCTGCATTCACTCACAGAAATACATGTTTTATATATTTACGGTAGGAAATTTACTAAATATCTTCATGGAACATGATCTTTACTTAATATCCTCATGATTTTTGGCATAAAAGAAAAATCAATAATTTTGACCCATACAATGTATTGTTGCCATACAATATACCCATGTGACTCGAGACTGGTGACGAGATCCAGGGTCACACATGACATCTGGTACACATTTCTACTCGCCCGAGGTTGTGTAAATCGTCTCCTTGATGGGAACAACTGAAATTTAGAATGTAAAGGATGAGAAGAATCCTCTATGATAACCAATGCTTTTTGTTTATCTTTTAATAAATATATCTAAGTCAGTAGACTTTGTGTTATTAAAAGTTAAACAAAAAGCATGGTGAAACCATTTCAGCTGTGAATAAAGACAGAGCGCACGTCCAAAACAGTGTCTAAAAGCTGCTATGTGACGAGGTGTGCAGCAAACAAGCTAAAAATAACCCCAGAAATAAGTGTTTATAAGCTATCGACCCCAAAAACGAGCGTTTAAGGACACAAAAGTGGATAGAGGCGATTGAGACAGTGTCACATAACTCTGAGAACTAACGTTACGCCCACTGGAGGCGACAGGATGGCTTAGCTTACAGAAATATAATATATAAAAAAGACATTTGGAGATCTGACTTCCCTGAAACTAAATGTTAACGGCACACACAGTGTATTTTCATTGCATACTGAGAGTCAGGATCCCATTCATTACAGCTGATGCTTCACGTCTATCGCCTGTATCCACTTTTGTGTCCTTAAAGGGATAGTTCACTTTGAAATTAAATTTTGGTATGTTTTAGCTTACCTCAAGGGCATCCAAGATGTAGGTGTCTTTTTTTCCGCAGTAGTTTCAATTTTGATATTTTTAGGTCAAACCGTTCTTGTCTGTCAGTCATATAATGCAGGTCTATGGTCACTGTCTCAAAGAGCATGCACAGAGTCCAAATTAAACAATTCCCCATCATAAGTACACATTGATGGCCTAAGACACGTAACGAGCGGTTTGTGTGAGAAAACGAACAGTATTTATATCGTTTTTACCTCTTGTAACGTTACACAACCACATCCAAGTGATCTGAGGGCGCGGGCGCTTCCGGTGCTTTCTTCTTCTTTTTTACGGCGGATCGCAAACAAATATGTGCATTACCGCCACCTATCTCAGAAATGGACCATTGACACTTTCCTATACTTCTTTAACCTATCAACCGACATAAATTAATAAATAAATCACCACTCCCGGATGAGTTCGCGCGAGCATACGTAATTGTTTTCTTTTACGTCGGTTTAAACATCCCGGATAAGCGCAAATTAGTACCATTTCTATTAACCGTCTTACCTACAATCTCTGTTCTGTGTAAACAATGAGTGACGTAATGTACACGCGCGAGAGATCACTTCCGGCGCTTTCCGCGCTTGCGCAGACTAAGCACACAGATCACTTGGACGTGGCTGTGTATAAGAGGTAAAAACGACATAAATACTGTTCGTTTTCTCACACAAACCGCTCGTTTCGTGTCTTAGGCCATCAATGTGTACTTACGATGGGGAATTGTTTAATGTGGACTTTGTGCATGCTCTTTGAGACAGTGACCATAGACCTGCATTATACGACTGACAGACAAGAACGGTTTGACCTAAAAATATCAAAATTGAAACTACTGCGGAAAAAAAGACACCTACATCTTGGATGCCCTTGAGGTAAGCTAAAACATACCAAAATTTTATTTCAAAGTGAACTATCCCTTTAAAGGAGAACTCCGGTCAATTTTAACATTGAGCTCATTTTTTTGTACATTTGGAGTGCTGTCAATACAGAGAACAACGACAAAAATCAGTGTTGCCTACACCGTGTTATCCTCTTTTTAAAATTTGCACCCTGTTGACTTCAATGGGGCAAGTACTAAACCTGCTTTTAGCCTCTTAACATCCTTGATGTGTCATTACAAGTGCACAGGTCATGTGAGTGATTCCTTCAGAGTGATCACGAGTGAATCTGACTGCAGTAGATGTGAAAGATATGAATAAAAATGATGTTATTTCAGCCAGCGCTCATACCTGTATTTACTTCCTGTTTTCGGTTGAAGTCCACAGTAGTCGATTGTCGAGTTCACGCGCGTGATCATAGGTAACTAAGCAACAGTGGAGAACTCGACAATCGACTTTTGTCGTTGTTCTCTGTACTGACAGCACTACAAATTTACAAAAAAAATGTGTTAAAATTGACCGGAGTTCTCCTTTAACTGCAGCAAACGGGCAAATGCTGGTCTATCTGAGTTCACGAACCCCTTCAGTCTCGAGTCAGCACGGCGAGTACCACTGTATGCACACAGAGACCCATCATACACTATAGGACCGTTTCTGACTGCTAAAATAAACTTCTCATTCATCTTGCCTCGGTCGGACTCGGCACTTAAGAGTGACGGATCACGAGCGCTCCACTGGCTTCACTCCTATTGGTTGTCGCTCCCGAAAGTCCCTCTTCATTTGCATAAAGTTGAACCGATCTCAACTTTGTCGCGTCGCCGGACACGCCCCATCCGGTCTCTGTCGCTTGTGTCGCCTTTTGACACACTTTGTGTTTGTTGTTCCAGCGCGACGTCGCAGAAAAATAGAAACTGTTTCTAAAATCGAACGGTCGCGTGTGTTCGTCGCGGCTGGTTAGGACAAACACTCTGATTAACTTGGAAAAGATGTATTTTATCGCGGTGTCGTGTCGCATCTCGTTTTTTGGGGTCGACAGTTTATAAAAACTTATTTCTGTGTTTTTTCGTCACATAGCAGCTTTTAGACATTGTTTTGTTCTTTGTTATAAGTCAGAAATGACAGTGACTTCACTCAATACAAACTCAATGGAGACAGTTGGCTTGCCCCCCCCCCCCCCCCCCCCCCCCGTGGGGGCGTGGTCTTCAGATTATGATGCGTGTCTCTCTGTCTCTATATGAATATGATCACACGATGTCTCTGTGTTTTCAGTCTATCTGTGAAGGGTTCAAAGAAGCGGTACAGTATGTTTTACCGCGGTTACTCCTGACGCCCGTCTACCACTGTCTTCATTACTTCGAGATTTTAAAGGTGAGTGTCATTTCCCACAATGCACCATTTACTGATTTCAGCATTACTTCTGAAACCAAATAGAAGTGCAAAAATAGTTACTGTCTCCAAATGTACGGAAGCCCACAGAGGACATGTGAAAAATAAAAAAAGCCTCGTTCTTTACAAAACACAAATATTTTTAATTTCTACATTTAAAAAGGTTATGAACACTTTCAAACACTGCTCTATAATGCAGGGTTTGTGTAAAAAAATGTAAATAATTTGAAAGTAAAATAAGATGCTTGTGATCATTATCATGACATTCAGACAATCGTGAATATTATTAAAGTAAATATTTTCTTGCGAAGGGTTTCGTCTGACACAAATCCTCTGGAATCGCTGCTGTAATGGATGATTGTGTTTTATTAGGGGTTCAAGCACGAAGTGCTGAAACCCTATTGTAATTGTACTGATTTTTATTATTATTATTTTTCTTCTGCCGTAAAACGCATCGTGCAGCCCAAACCGTAAGTGCTAGAGACTTGAAACTTTGCCAGATGGTAGTACAAAAATCGAGGAGAGGTTATCAAAATATGACCCCGATTGGCCCATAGGTGGCGCTACAGTGCAAAAAACAAAAAAAAATCATATTTTTGCTTAAATCTCATTAACCGTTTGTCACAGACTCAAGTGTCTTATATCATTGGAATCCTTGGGTCAAGCCGAACAAAAAAGGCCTCAAGGATTTCATTTCCGGTATGCAAATTTTCCGCCATTTTGAATTATGTCCAAAACCTACTTTTGCGAACTAGTCCCTGGTTTTGTGTCCGATCGGAACCAAACCAGTGCAGAAATGTTCTCTGGAGGCAGAATATCAATAATTATTGAAAAAAAGTTGAAATTTCGATTGACGGTCGCTAAGGGGCGCCAAAATGTTTGAAGAAGGCGGAGCCTATTTTACTAAAATGGCTATAACTCCAGAAGTAAATGAGGTATATTCACCAAACTCGGTACACCTGTGTAAGAGGTCAATCTGAGGTCATAGTAAAAAGATTGCGGCGATTGGCCACATGGTGGCGCTATAACATGAAAAAAACTTAAATCAGGCTGTAACCACCTGACCGTTAGTCCGATTGACTTGAAAATTGGTATGCAGTGTCTTGGTCCAAGCTGTCATGTATATCTATGAGGACATTGGTGTATCTCAAAAAACATGGCCGCCATCGGCCAATGAAGTTTGAGCACCTATTAGACAAGGTTAACGGAGGCCGATCGGAACAAAACTCGGTGGGCATGTTCGACTCATGGCCCTAGAGGTCTGTAAGAATTTTGAAAGAAATCGGCCACTAGTTGGCGCTAACGAGTTTTATGGCTCTGTAATCACGTGGTGTTACACTTATCATCACAAAATGCATATCATTTGATAGACCTGCTCATGCTGAACAACTTTGCCTCTAGAACCATTGCTGTCAATCAAACAGTTTATTAATTATTCACGAATATGTTAAAAACCTACTTTTGCGAACTAGTCCCTGGTTTTTTGCCCGATCGGAACCAAGCGAGTCTAGGACAATTCTCTGGACTCTTTAGATCAATAATTATCAAAAAAAGTTGAACTTTTGCATTTTTCGCATGGGTATAATTGGGTCATAAAGAAAATGGGCGTGGCAAAATGCAAACAAAAGCCTATAAATCCTAAACAAAAACTCAGAACATCACGAAAATTGGTGAGCATATGTGCCATAACATTCTAAATAAGCATGCAAAATTGTATGTAGATCGGATGATAGTTGGCGCTATAACTGTTAAAAAGCAATGGTAAATTGCCTGTATTGGCTGTAAATGGACTTTTCAATCTATTATTTCAGTGGTTAAAAGCTTTCTAAATAAATCTTAATGTCTTGAATGCTTAAATGCCTTAAAGGCCTTAAATGCTTGAACCCCGATAAATGCTGCTTGCAGCTTTAATTATTATTATTATTGCTGGGCCATGATTAATCACGATTAATCGCATCCAAAATAAAAGTTTGTGTTTACATAATATAGGTGTGTGTACTGTGTATATAATTATTTTTTAGATATAAATACACACATATGCATGTATATATTTAAGAAATATTTGCATGTATATACTGACTATAGAGTATTATAAATGTTTTATATATAAATAACACATTTTTCTTAAATATACACATGCATGTGTGTGTATTTATATATATATATATATATATATATATATATATATATATATATATATATATATATATATATATATATATATAGTACCAGTCAAAAGTTTGGAAACATTACTATTTTTAATGTTTTTGAAAGAAGTCTCTTATGCTCATCAAGCCTGCAGTTAAAAAAACAGAAAAAAAAAAAAAAACAGTAATATTATGAAATATTATTACAATTTAAAATAATGGTTCTCTTTTTTAATATACTTTAAAATGTAATTTATTTTTGTGATGCAAAGCTGAATTTTCATCAGCAAGTACTCCAGTCTTTGGTGTCTTATGATCCTTCAGAAATCATTCTAATATGCTGATTTATGATCAATGTTGGAAACAGTTGTGCTGCTTAATATTTTTTTATAACCTGAGATACTTTTTTCAGGATTATTTGATGAATAAAAACTTAAAAAGAACTGTATTTATTTAGAATATAAAT
>NC_137143.1:32348711-32356211 GCF_949319135.1 Squalius cephalus | reverse complement strand
AACGATAAAAACACCGACAGCCAATAAGAATCCATCCTGATTCAAGCATTTAAAGGTGCTGTAAGCAATTTCTGAGAAACTGTTGATATTTGAAATCACCAAAACAAACACGCCCCTACCCGACAGGACCACACCCCTAACTTTATAGCCCCGCCCCAAATTCACAAACGTGCTATGCAACACAGGCTCCTCCCCCATCATAGTGGACACGCCCCTTCCTGCTGATTGGCTGTAAGTGTGTTTTGGTGCTCGGTCTGTTCCACTCCCAGCGTTTCTTAGTAATCACTTACTGCACCTTTAAATGCTTGACCTTTATAAAGCAGGATGGATTCTGATTTACTGTCAGTGTTTTTATCTTTTTTTTTTTTATATCGTTTTACGATTTCTGAGAAACTGTTGATATTTGAAATCACCAAATCATACACGGCCCTACCCAACAGGACCACACCCCTAACTTTATAGCCCCGCCCCAAATTCAGAAACACGCTATGCAACACAGGCTCCTCCCCCCAATGAGTGGACACACCCCTTACTGCTGATTGGCTGTGTGTTTTGGTGCTCGGTCTGGTCCACTCCCAACAGCGTTTCTCAGAAATCGCTTACTGCACCTTTAAAGCGACAGACGACAAAACTAGAATAAACAACGCCTGTCGTCCTCAGGTGTGGACGCTGATATAGTTATGATTATTGTTCTTGGTGTGAACAGGCCGTAATAGTGCAGTGTCACTCGTCCGCAGTGTGTGGCGCTCTTCAGTGAGAGAGAGAGAGTCTGCCGTCTCAACACTCCTTCATCTGCTCTGACGTGACGCGCGTGTGCTCGCGTCTTCACAAAAACATTCAGAAGTAAGATCCTCTTCACTCTATAGAGAGTCTTTCACTAGTCCTTCCGTCTTCAACTCATTCAATCCCTCCATCCTGTGATTCGTAACACCCGAAAATCTGAAAATCAGACTCCTATAAGAACGTCTTCTGGTAGAACAGTCAATCTGATGGTGTAGAAGTGTGTCTCTTTCAGGTCCTGGAGGTCTTTCAGGTCCTGGAGGGCTGTTCATCTTAAAGAGGACCTGTTATTACTATTCAAAGTCTTGATGTTGTTTTCAGGCTCTACTAGAACTTGAATGTTGATTATTCTCCTCATATTCTTCATTGTTGCGGCTCCTCTCTTCCCAGTCTGTCAGTAACGCTCTGTGTCTCTATGAAGCCCCTCCTTCTGAAAAGCACACTGTGCTCTGATTGGTCGGCTGGAGCAGTGTGTTGTGATTGGTCGAGCGCTTCGAGTGTGTTTGGGAAATGTCCCGCCCCTTTCCATAACCACCAGTTTAACACACTACTAACTAACTCAACCAGGCCCGCCCCTTTATTCTGCGCATGAATTATTATAATGAGGAATATTGTGACGTGTTCGTTCCCGGAAGAAACTCAAGACTACAATAGAGGTGTTTCAGGAGTTCAGAAACACTGACTCTGATATAGAGAAGAGACTTTGGAAGCTGATTGGACATTTAAATCTTGTTATTTAGATGTTGATGGCTACGAGGAACTCCAGGACTTGGTTTAGTCATCACTGATGTCGTGTGAAGAGCTGATTTATTTCCCTTCCCTACTGTTTACGTCAGCTTTAGTGTGATATTTTAATATCTCTCATTACATTCTCCTTAATTAGTTGTTGACACTTTCACAAATCGATTTGATTTGATTCACAAACTCTTGATTCTGATTGATTGATTGATAAATCTCTGAACTAAAGCTGTAAACTGAACCCTGTCGGTCGGTAAATTACTTCAATATTGATGTATTCAAACATTCTTTCAATAATTGTTACAGGTTAAGTAACATAATTTATATGTAATATAGTGCATTCATATATCAAAATGCTCCTCTCTAGAGTTATTTTTCTAGCTAACTATCAAGTTTATGGGATTTTCTTAATGTAAATAATGTGACGCTGTTTTACTCTGAACGATTACATTAAACATGATTGATTTCAGTAAGTCATTCTGTATCTTTCAACATTCCTTCTGATGTTCATTGATGTTTATTTGCTGCTGTAACTAGTAGTAAAGAGGAAGAGATGATCGCTTCATCTGTCGGCACACATTAAAGAGCGTCAAAACGATATTTACTGTTGGAATTTTGTCATAAAACTGACTGAATTTGAAAGCTGAGACTTTGTTTCATATCATAAAAAGCACTGTGTGATTATTGGGTGGTACAAATAATGTTTTTGTTCACACATCAACTGAAATAAGCAGACTAAAAGATCTCGATATCGAAAAATGAAAATCAGGTGAAGTCGATTAATCAATATTGTGATTTGATATCAACATTGTCTCCCCGTCGTTCTGTCACCCAGCGAGTCGGCGTGCCGCTTCTACAGTCAGCAGATGAAGGGCAAACATCTAGCCATCAAGAAGATGAATGAGATCCAGAGGAACATCGACGGCTGGGAGGGCAAAGACATCGGCCAGTGCTGTAATGAGTTCATCATGGAGGGAACGCTCACACGGGTGGGCGCCAAACACGAGCGCCACATATTCCTGTTCGACGGGCTGATGATCTGCTGCAAGTCCAACCACGGCCAGCCTCGTCTGCCGGGAGCCAGTGTGGCCGAGTACCGTCTGAAGGAGAAGTTCTTCATGAGGAAGGTGGGTACTGATCGGCACATATGGGTTTTTTGACTGCCGGCGCCAATATAAAAGTTTGAGGCACTAATGTGGTTAATATGTGCTTTATAAGTACTAATAAACAGCCAAAATCATAGTTTTATGCATGCTAATAAGCAACTAGTTAATAGTGAGAATTGGACTCTAAAGTTTTAACAAACATTTTATATTTTATACAAAATATATATTTTGCAAAATCATTTGCACTATAAAATCAAAGCCAAATGTAAAAGCATGTTGTGTTCCAAATTTGATATCACAAAAATTGAGGTTCCTGTGAGATTTTGTGTAGGCGCTGTACCAAAACTAGCCACTGGGTGACGTCCACATTCCATTAAAATTTTATTATGCATTCACATTTCACAATTTAAAACATTTCTGTCTTAATTGTTGTTGTGTTTGGCCGATACGTGTCGGAAGCAGTCTTTTATTTTGACAGTGCCAGGACTTTTATTTTGACAATTGTCAGAAGCAGACTTTTATTTTGACTGCGCCTGAGCTCAGATCCACAGGAGCTCCCATTCTCAGCCTTCATTAGTTTACCCTTGTTGTTTAACAGTTCTATCTAAAAGATTGGACAAAATATTCGACAAACTGATGAAGAAAGTGAACAAAGTGAAGAAAAAAAACAAGTGAAAAAAATTGCTTTTGCCTTTCTATTATTAGTAATAGAAAGCCAAACGCTATAATAATTTTTTATATTCATCCTGTGAAAACTGTTTTGAAAATGGACATTGCATTACCATGGAAACGCTAATTTAAAACCTTTTTGCAGGCTCCTCCCCCTAGTGGTCGGTGTCATGTTTCATATTACTACATTTTCTAATCTTGACAAAGCACATATAATTGGAAAGGTCTGAGTTTCAGGGTTCCATATTTGACTACTGTTTTGTGATAGAAGTCAAAATAAAAGTTTAATTCCGTCATTTATCAGCCAAACAGAAAAACTATCAGACCCTCACACAATGTCAAAATAAAAGTCCTGGCACTGTCAAAATAAAAGTCTTACATGTATCGGCCAAACAGAAAAGCTCTCAGGCGCTCAGATACTGTCAAAATAAAAGTTTACTTCGGACATTTATTGACCAAACAGAAAAACTCTCAGGTGCTGTCAAAATAAAAGTCCCGGCACTGTCAAAATAAAAGTCTGCTTCTGACACATATCGGCCAAACAGAAAAACTCTCAGGCGCTCAAACTCGGTCAAATTAAAAATCTGCTTTTGGTACATATTGGCCAAACAGATAAACTCTCAGATGCTATCAAAATAAAAGTCTGCTTTTAACTCATATTGGCCAAACAGAAACTCTCAGGTGCTCTCTCAGACTCTGTCAAAATAAAAGTCCTTGCACTGTCAAAATAAAAGTCTGCTTCCAACACGTTTCAGTCAAACCTTAAAACTTATTGGCTGGTGCGATGGTTAAAAAGTGCAGAATATCGGTCGACCACTAAAGCTGTGTGACTGATAGAGTCCTGGATCTAAACGTCCACATGTTCTTTGACAGGTCCAGATCAACGACAAGGACGATAAGGAGGGCGAGTACCGGCACGCCTTCGAGATCATCCTGAAGGACGGGAACAGCGTGGTGTTTTCCGCCAAATCTGCGGAGGAGAAGAACGGCTGGATGGCGGCGCTGATCTCGCTGCAGTATCGCTCCACGCTCGAGCGCATGCTGGACACGGCCATGTTGCAGGAGGAGAAGGAGGAGCAGATGAGACTCCCCGGAGCCGAGGTGTACTGCTTCGCACAACCAGACTCCGAGGAGAACGTCGTGTTCGAGGAGAACGTCCAGTCCAAATCCGGCATTCCCATCATCAAAGCGGGAACGGTGCTGAAGCTCATCGAGAGGTTGACCTTCCACATGTACGCTGGTGAGTGACGTTCATACGACTGGCCAGTTTTTAAAAAGACTCCAAGGCTGCGTTTATTTGATGAAAAATATATTTTTATTTTTTTACGAAAAACGATTAAATATTATTCTAATGTAAATCATCTGTTTTCTATGTGAATATATAGTAAAGTGTAATTTATTCCTGTGATCAAAGCTGTATTTTCAGCATCATTACTCCAGTCTTCAGTGTCACATGATCCTTCAGAAATCACTCTAATATGATGATTTGCTGCTCCAGAAACATTTATGATTATTATCAGTGTTGAAAACAGTTCATATTTTTGTGGAAACTGTGATACATTTTATTTTTTAGGATTATTTGATGAATAGAAAGTTCAAAAGAACAGCATTTATTTGAAACAGAATCATTTGTAACATTATAAATATCTTTACTGTCACTTTTGATTAATGTTTCCTTGCTGAGTAAATTAATTAAACAAATTTTTTTCTCTTTTTATTTTTTTTATTTATTTTTTTATCTAACTGACCCCAAACCTTTGAGTCGTAGTGTATCACGGTTTCCACAAAATGTTTTTTTTTTTGGTTAATTACTTAATTTAATAATTTTAGTTAATGTTAATTGCTACATTTTAAGTAAAAAGTTGTATCTAGTTAATGCACTATGTGAACTAACATGAACAAACAATGAGCAATTATATTTGTATTAATTTACATTAGATTAGAAAATGCTGTAAAAATATATATATTTCTCATGGTTAGTTCATGTTAACTAATGCATTAAGTAATGTTTTACAAATGACACATTATTGTAAAGTATTATGCTGATGCTTTTAGCCTTTGAAGAACCAGCATTCACATGGTCTTGGAAAACCTGGATATACAAAAGTCATAAAATGAATGCAATCTAAAAACGGCATGAGTTTTTAATAATTAATATACATTTTGTTTGTTATGCTGAGCTCTGAAATATTTTATTAGGTGGAAGTTGCAAGTAGAAATATTTGTAAAAAAAAAAAAAAAAACACCTTTAATCCTTCTCCAGTAAATCACAAACAACTGAAAAAGTCTTGGTGCTTTTGAATATTAGAATATTGAATATCGAGACTCAGTTTGACACAAACTAGCACTGATATTCGGTTCTGTGTGTTTTTGTGTGATGTGGCGTGTTCTTTCACTGCTGGATTTTGTGCAGTTAGTCGTTAACACACACACACACACACACACACAGGGTGTTTACCAGCCACCGCTAATGCGCATTACTGATTTATTTCACAACCTCGAGTCTCGACAACAACAACTCCATCGCAGTGAGCACAGAGACACCGAACACATCGCCTTCCTCCGCATCTGTAAATATTTGGGCTTGTTTACGTCACGATCTCAGTGTGACGACCCGCTTTGTTAGAGCCGATAACACAACTAGCACTGATAAGAGAGAAAAACAGCGGTTATTCTTGAACAAAGCACAAGTTCAGCTCCGTTATCTGTGCAATGTCCTTCCTGTGTGTGTGTGTGTGTGTGTGTGTGGGATAAACTAAACAGCTGATCAACTCTACCCAAATCACTCAAGCTCATGAAGGCAGAACAGTAACAAAATGTTAACGAGTCTATTAATAGAGCAGTGGTTTGTTACACACACACACACACACACACATGCGCGCACACACACACACACCGACTGCGGTTTATCTGCACATGATCAGCTAGGTTTGGGTTAGATGTGTGAATCTGAACCTGTCAACAACATATAGAACAATAGAAGTGTCTAGAGAGGATATTTGATTTTAATGACACTGCAAGTTTTAATTAAACTATCAAAATATGAGGAAAGTATTTTATATTTTTCAAATATGAGGGAAAAATCTAAACCCAAAACTTGCTTAAGGTGTTTATCTGACAAAATTATTTTGCAAAAAAGTTTTATTTTAATGCACAGAAGAAGAAAAAACATTAATATTTCATTTGTTCTCTTATTTTTGCATGGGTTCATAATTTCTTTATATGCCAGGTATGTATATAAAATTATAAATTGATTGATTTATAAATAATATTATAATTTATATATAATTGTAATATATCATAAATCTATTATAAGAAAATATAATTAAATGTTTAAAAAACAAGATGTATAATAAAATTATAAATTGATGGATTTATATACAATATTATAGTTTATATACAATTATATATAAATTGTAGATATAATTACAATTATATATAAAAAAAAAAATATATATATATATATATATTTATTTATTTTAAATTTTTTTATTATTATTATTATTATTATTCTATTTTATTTTATTTTATTTTTATGATGATTAAGATCACATTTACCCCCAAAATTGTTGTTCATGAAATGTGAAGAAATCATAGCTCGTTGTGCATCAGGATAGTTTAAAAATGGTCACATTGCAGTAAAGAAAATTACTTTTGCTGCGTCTGAAATCACATTAAAAAAAAAAAGTAATCGCACGAAAAACGTTTGTTCTATATAGTGTGAATGTAATCCGGAAGTACTACTATAATGTAGAGACATATTCACCAATATAGTAGTAAATATATTATGATAATAACTGTCATAAACATGATCCTAACATCAGCTTCATCATAACTCGCGTCTGCTGTTGTTGGTTACGGGGTGAATGTGACGTGTGTGTGTGTGTGTGTGTGTGTGTGTGTGTGTGTGTGTGTGTGTGTTCAGGTGAGATTGACGCAGATGCTCTGGGTCACTCGATGGGTGTTTTCTGTCCACACACACACACACACACACACACACACACACACCCCGATATATTTCCTCCCGCAGAGACTCGGGGTAAATATAGCCCCCAGTTTTCCACTGGAACCTCCAGCAAATACTGGTTTCTAATAAGGCAAAGGAAACAGAGTGTGTGTGTGAAGGGGAAAGGTGTGTCCCGTGCAGCTCATTTAGGGTGTGGATGAGGGTTAATGATCATTAGTGAGTGAGTGTGTGTGTGTGTGT
>NC_137143.1:32301211-32323711 GCF_949319135.1 Squalius cephalus | reverse complement strand
CACTAACCCGACCCCTAAACCTGCCCATCACACACACACACACACTAGGCTGACCCCTAAACCTGCCCATCACACACACACTAACCCGACCCCTAAACCTGCCCATCACACACACACTAACCCGACCCCTAAACCTGCCCATCACACACACACTAACCCGACCCCTAAACCTGCCCATCACACACTCACACACTCACACACACACACACACACTAACCCGACCCCTAAACCTGCCCATCACACACACACACACACTAGCCCGACCCCTAAACCTGCCCATCACACACACACCCGACCCCTAAACCTGCCCATCACACACACATACACACACACTAGCCTGACCCCTAAACCTGCCCATCACACACACGCACACTAACCCGACCCCTAAACCTGCCCATCACACACACACTAAGCCGACCCCTAAACCTGCCCATCACACACACACTAACCCGTCCCCTAAACCTGCCCATCACACACACACACACTAACCTGACCCCTAAACCTGCCCATCACACACACACACACTAACCCGACCCCTAAACCTGCCCATCACACACACACACACACTAGGCTGACCCCTAAACCTGCCCATCACACACACACACACACTAGCCTGACCCCTAAACCTGCCCATCACACACACACTAAGCCGACCCCTAAACCTGCCCATCACACACACACCCGACCCCTAAACCTGCCCATCACACACACATACACACACACTAGCCTGACCCCTAAACCTGCCCATCACACACACACTAACCCGTCCCCTAAACCTGCCCATCACACACACACTAAGCCGACCCCTAAACCTGCCCATCACACACACATACACACACACTAGCCTGACCCCTAAACCTGCCCATCACACACACATACACACACACTAGCCTGACCCCTAAACCTGCCCATCACACACACACTAACCCGTCCCCTAAACCTGCCCATCACACACACACTAACCCGTCCCCTAAACCTGCCCATCACACACACACACACACACTAACCTGACCCCTAAACCTGCCCATCACACACACACACACTAACCCGACCCCTAAACCTGCCCATCACACACACACACACACTAGGCTGACCCCTAAACCTGCCCATCACACACACACTAACCCGACCCCTAAACCTGCCCATCACACACACACTAACCCGACCCCTAAACCTGCCCATCACACACACACTAACCCGACCCCTAAACCTGCCCATCACACACACACACACACACACACACACGATGGAGTCTGAGAAACTACGCCATGATGATGATAAACTGCACAGAAATGTCACTGATTATGATCAACTCTTGTTCACATGTTCAATATGTTGCATAATTGAAGTGCTTGCAGAATGTAGAATATCTGACACGTACCGCACACACACACATCCTCGCGACACACGACACACTCCACCTTTACCTGTTCTATGAGCATCATCTACATGAACTACTCCAGTAAAGCTCAACTTCGACTAACCATGTGATTTAGCATCATGTGACCAGCATCATGTACTGCAGCTGCTCTGGCATCAGCTGATCAGGTCTGTCTCCTTCTCTTGTGTCTCCTCCTGATTCCCGACAGACAGCGACAGTATTTTCGCTCCGGTCACTCTTCCACACGGCCCACGTCAGTATATCACACCGCTCTCGTGTTCTGTCACGCCATCAGTCTGTGCAGACGGTGTAGTGTGTGTGTGTGTGCTCTGTGACATCACATCCTGTGGAAACAAGTGCTTTTTACTAGGGTTGGGTATCGTTTGAATTTGAACGATTTTGATTCTGCTTATCGATTCCTAGGTAAAAAAAAACGTAGATATCATTCACATTTATTCTTATTGCAAAACATTTAATTGTATCTGAATATCATGAACAAAAATCAACACGCTGGAGAATACTTACGTGTGCCTGCGGTTTAAAAACACCATAGAAGAGCAACTAGCCGAACTAATGTACATTTCAAGCATCATTAAAGACAATAAACACTCAGTAATTAAAAAAGAACAAATAAAAAATTAGCAATTGCAACAAATACGATTAAAATAAAGTGTTTTAAGTAGGGCTGTCAAACGATTAATCGCGATTAATCGCATCCAAAATAAAAGTTTGTTTTTACATAATATATGTGTGTGTACGGTGTATAATTATTTTCTATATATAAATACACACACATGCATGTATATATTTAAGAAATATTTGCATGTATATACTGTGTATATATATTTATATTATATATAATTTATATTATATATAAATATTTTATATATAAATAACACATTTTTCTTAAATATATATATGCATGTGTGTGTATTTATATATAGAAAATAATTATACACCGTACACACACATATATTATGTAAAAACAAACTTTTATTTTGGATGCGATTAATCACGATTAATCGTTTGACAGCCCTAGTTTTAAGATTTTCAGGTTCAGAAACTAATCAAATGTACAATAACACTGCACTTTATAAATAATATATACATTAATAATATAGTTACTAAAGTTATTCAGTGAAGAACGAGTGAATTTTCTCTGTCTTCTGTTGTTTGATGAGTGTTATTATAGAGACGGCGGGAATATTAGTGTTATTATAGAGCGGGAATATTAGTGTTATTATAGAGACGGCGGGAATATTAGTGTTATTATAGAGCGGGAATATTAGTGTTATTATAGAGCGGGAATATTAGTGTTATTATAGAGCGGGAATATTAGTGTTATTATAGAGCGGGAATATTAGTGTTATTATAGAGACGGCGGGAATATTAGTGTTATTATAGAGCGGGAATATTAGTGTTATTATAGAGCGGGAATATTAGTGTTATTATAGAGCGGGAATATTAGTGTTATTATAGAGCGGGAATATTAGTGTTATTATAGAGCGGGAATATTAGTGTTATTATAGAGACGGCAGGAATATTAGCGTTATTATAGAGCGGGAATATTAGTGTTATTATAGAGACGGCGGGAATATTAGTGTTATTATAGAGCGGGAATATTAGTGTTATTATAGAGACGGCGGGAATATTAGTGTTATTATAGAGACGGCGGGAATATTAGTGTTATTATAGAGCGGGAATATTAGTGTTATTATAGAGCGGGAATATTAGTGTTATTATAGAGACGGCAGGAATATTAGTGTTATTATAGAGACGGCAGGAATATTAGTGTTATTATAGAGACGGCAGGAATATTAGTGTTATTATAGAGCAGGAATATTAGTGTTATTATAGAGACGGCAGGAATATTAGTGTTATTATAGAGACGGCAGGAATATTAGT
The DNA here is from genome assembly GCF_949319135.1 of Squalius cephalus. Taxonomy (NCBI): domain Eukaryota; kingdom Metazoa; phylum Chordata; class Actinopteri; order Cypriniformes; family Leuciscidae; genus Squalius; species Squalius cephalus. The sequence goes on along the minus strand of NC_137143.1, from coordinate 32,320,425 downwards.
GTTATTATAGAGACGGCAGGAATATTAGTGTTATTATAGAGACGGCAGGAATATTAGTGTTATTATAGAGTGGGAATATTAGTGTTATTATAGAGCGGGAATATTAGTGTTATTATAGAGCGGGAATATTAGTGTTATTATAGAGACGGCAGGAATATTAGTGTTATTATAGAGCGGGAATATTAGCGTTATTATAGAGACGGCAGGAATATTAGTGTTATTATAGAGACGGCAGGAATATTAGTGTTATTATAGAGACGGCAGGAATATTAGTGTTATTATAGAGACGGCAGGAATATTAGTGTTATTATAGAGCGGGAATATTAGTGTTATTATAGAGCGGGAATATTAGTGTTATTATAGAGCGGGAATATTAGTGTTATTATAGAGCAGGAATATTAGTGTTATTATAGAGACGGCAGGAATATTAGTGTTATTATAGAGTGGGAATATTAGTGTTATTATAGAGCAGGAATATTATAGAGCGGGAATATTAGTGTTATTATAGAGCAGGAATATTATAGAGCGGGAATATTAGTGTTATTATAGAGCAGGAATATTAGTGTTATTATAGAGCGGGAATAATATTAGCGTTATTATAGAGCGGGAATATTTGCGGGAATATTAGCGTTATTATAGAGCGGGAATATTAGTGTTATTATAGAGACGGCAGGAATATTAGTGTTATTATAGAGTGGGAATATTAGCGTTATTATAGAGCGGGAATATTAGTGTTATTATAGAGCAGGAATATTAGCGTTATTATAGAGCGGGAATATTAGTGTTATTATAGAGTGGGAATATTAGCGTTATTATAGAGCGGGAATATTAGTGTTATTATAGAGCGGGAATATTAGTGTTATTATAGAGTGGGAATATTAGTGTTATTATAGAGCAGGAATATTAGCGTTATTATAGAGCAGGAATATTATAGAGCGGGAATATTAGTGTTATTATAGAGCAGGAATATTAGTGTTATTATAGAGCGGGAATATTAGCGTTATTATAGAGCGGGAATATTAGTGTTATTATAGAGCGGGAATATTAGTGTTATTATAGAGTGGGAATATTAGCGTTATTATAGAGCGGGAATATTAGTGTTATTATAGAGCAGGAATATTATAGAGCGGGAATATTAGTGTTATTATAGAGCAGGAATATTAGTGTTATTATAGAGCAGGAATATTATAGAGCGGGAATATTAGTGTTATTATAGAGCAGGAATATTAGTGTTATTATAGAGCGGGAATATCAGCGTTATTATAGAGCGGGAATAATATTAGCGTTATTATAGAGCGGGAGTATTTGCGGGAATATTAGCGTTATTATAGAGCAGGAATATTAGTGTTATTATAGAGACGGCAGGAATATTAGTGTTATTATAGAGTGGGAATATTAGCGTTATTATAGAGCGGGAATATTAGTGTTATTATAGAGCAGGAATATTATAGAGCGGGAATATTAGCGTTATTATAGAGCGGGAATATTAGTGTTATTATAGAGCGGGAATATTAGCGTTATTATAGAGCGGGAATATTAGTGTTATTATAGAGCGGGAATATTAGTGTTATTATAGAGACGGCAGGAATATTAGTGTTATTATAGAGCAGGAATATTAGTGTTATTATAGAGCGGGAATATTAGTGTTATTATAGAGACGGCAGGAATATTAGTGTTATTATAGAGTGGGAATATTAGCGTTATTATAGAGCGGGAATATTAGTGTTATTATAGAGCGGGAATATTAGTGTTATTATAGAGTGGGAATATTAGCGTTATTATAGAGCGGGAATATTAGTGTTATTATAGAGCGGGAATATTAGTGTTATTATAGAGCGGGAATATTAGCGTTATAGAGCAGGAATATTAGTGTTATTATAGAGCGGGAATATTAGTGTTATTATAGAGCGGGAATATTAGCGTTATTATAGAGCGGGAATATTAGTGTTATTATAGAGCGGGAATATTAGTGTTATTATAGAGACGGCAGGAATATTAGTGTTATTATAGAGACGGCAGGAATATTAGTGTTATTATAGAGCGGGAATATTAGTGTTATTATAGAGACGGCAGGAATATTAGTGTTATTATAGAGCGGGAATATTAGCGTTATTATAGAGCGGGAATATTAGTGTTATTATAGAGCGGGAATATTAGTGTTATTATAGAGACGGCAGGAATATTAGTGTTATTATAGAGCGGGAATATTAGCGTTATTATAGAGCGGGAATATTAGTGTTATTATAGAGCAGGAATATTAGTGTTATTATAGAGCAGGAATATTAGTGTTATTATAGAGCAGGAATATTAGTGTTATTATAGAGCAGGAATATTAGCGTTATTATAGAGCAGGAATATTAGTGTTATTATAGAGCAGGAATATTAGTGTTATTATAGAGCAGGAATATTATAGAGCGGGAATATTAGTGTTATTATAGAGCAGGAATATTAGTGTTATTATAGAGCAGGAATATTAGTGTTATTATAGAGCAGGAATATTAGCGTTATTATAGAGCAGGAATATTAGTGTTATTATAGAGCAGGAATATTATAGAGCGGGAATATTAGCGTTATTATAGAGCAGGAATATTAGTGTTATTATAGAGCAGGAATATTAGTGTTATTATAGAGCAGGAATATTATAGAGCAGGAATATTAGTGTTATTATAGAGCAGGAATATTAGTGTTATTATAGAGCAGGAATATTAGTGTTATTATAGAGCAGGAATATTAGCGTTATTATAGAGCAGGAATATTAGTGTTATTATAGAGCAGGAATATTAGCGTTATTATAGAGCAGGAATATTAGCGTTATTATAGAGCAGGAATATTAGTGTTATTATAGAGCAGGAATATTATAGAGCGGGAATATTAGTGCTGTCACTTTAAGAGCTGCACTATATAGTTACACATGTGCATCACTAGCTGCGTTTCCATTACCCTTCAAATTGAAATTGCGAATTGAAAATACTCCCAATGGAAACACGTCAATTTCGCAAAAACTCCCATTTATCGCAAACAAGTTTTTCCGCTCACATGAGGAGGTTTTTCAGGCAATGCGAAAAAGGAATATTTCTCAAAACTGCAATGGAAACAGTGTTTGCGCATTTACAGGTCACCTGTATCACCAAACGGTGTGTTTGGACAGAAGACGAGACAGAGTTATTTAGTAAACTCATAAAAGACAAAAGAATTACAGGAATAATGGATTCTACACCTCAAATAAACGCCACAATCAAGACCTCGAAGCAGAAATGAGGGAGAAACACCCAGAAACTCCTCATATGAGCCGCTCACAAGTATAAGAGTCTTTCCTTGCCATTAATGATTGGATAACACACACACATCTCCTTCCATTAATAATAATGGCCAGTGCAGTGGCTGGGATATAGTACAGAAACATATCAGTGTCCGTTGCCATGGTTTTTGGAATGATTTTACTGATCGCGAGAGGAAGTTTTACTCATAGCATCGGTTAATGGAAACGCTGTCATTTCGCAATAGTTTTTTGTCGACATTCAGACAAAATCACAAAAGTTTTGCGCAAATCTGTAATGGAAACGCGCCTACTGAAAACAGCGCGTCATTAAGTCATATTGAAATGCTCACAGAGGAATCGATAAGAGGAATCGATAAGAGGAATCGATAAGAGGAATCGATAATTTTAACTTCATAACAAGTATCTGATTCCTGACTGACTCCCGATCCCCAGCCCTACTGTGTCCTGGGCTTCAGCGCTCATGATGCTGCAGCTGTGGTGACATCATTGTAAAAATGGCTTTAGTGGCATGTGAGGTGTTTATCATGTGACGTGTTTCCCAGCATCCTCTCTGTCATGATTCTCACCGAGGGCTCGCTGTGTGTGTGTGTGTGTGTAACTGGAGTGTTTGTGTGTCTCTCAGGATCTTCTTCAGTGTCGTCTATGATGAGTTTCCTCCGAAACGACGACCCTCCCGTTCCTCCACCGATCCCTCCCCGACGCCGGCCCGAATCTGCTCCCGCCGAATCCTCGCCCTCAAAGGTGCCGCACACACACACACACACACACCTGCACACACACACACACACACACACACACACACACCTACACGCACACACACTCTCACATACACACACTCTCTCACACACACACTCTCTCTCTCTCTCTCTCACATGCACGCACGCACGCACACACACACATGCACACACACACATGCACACACACTCACATACACGCACACACACTCTCTCACATACACACTCTCTCACACACACACACACACACACTCTCGCACGCATGCGCACACACACACACACACACACACTCACTCTCTCTCTCTCTCTCTCACACTCACACACACACACACACACACACACTCTCTCTCTCTCGCACGCGCACACACACACACACACACACACACACACATACATACACACACACACACACGCACACACACTCTCACATACACACACTCTCTCACACACACACACACACTCTCTCTCTCTCTCTCTCACACACGCACGCACACACACACACATGCACACACACACACACACACTCACATACACGCACACACACTCTCTCACATACACTCTCTCACACACACACACACACACTCTCGCACGCATGCGCACACACACACACACACTCACTCTCTCTCTCTCTCTCTCTCTCTCTCACACTCACACACACACACACACACACTCTCTCTCTCTCTCTCGCACGCGCACACACACACACACACACACACACACACACACACACACACACACACTCATACATACATACATACACACACACACACACTCACACACTCACACACACACACACACTCATACATACATACACACACTCACACACACACACACACACACACACTCTCTCACACACAGTGTTTTCACTGAACATCCATGAGAAAACAATCCCTCTTACCTGCTATTTTCTTCTTATTTTTATAACTTAAGAATAAAGAATATTCTGTATTGTATATTCTATAATGTAGGGCACTTTTTACACACATATTCCCCCATTGCATTATTATACATTATATTCAACATTATATAGTAGTTTAATGTAGTACTGACACTGAAACTCTGAAAACTGGAATTTTCTCACACAGTAATTTTAATTTTGGATTGTTACAAATTGACACAGATTGTTGCGGTTGTGTGTTGTGATATATTGTGACACGATATATTGTTACACCCCTAGTCTATGGTCATAGATCTGTCCTTTTCAAACGCTCCGTGTGTGTGTGTGTGTGTGTGTGTTCCAGATGATGTCGAAGCACCAGGACAGTCCTCCTGCGATCCCCCCTCGTCAGCCCACCACTAAAGTGTTCTCGCCCCGTTACTCGCTCACGGACCCGCCCGACAGTCCCCCGACGCTTCCTCCCCGAGAGCCGGTGCGAACGCCAGACGTGTTCTCCAGCTCGCCGTTACACCTCCAGCCTCCTCCTCAGGGCCGGCGCTCCGAACTCAACCAAACCTTCTTCCCACCGTCTCCCTTCATCCCACAGTCTCCCTCTCCGCTGGGCCCCCGCAAACACATGCCCTCCTCCCCGCTCGACCTGGAGCCGACGACCCCGGGGTCCGCCGGGCCGCCCGTCCCGCCTCGCCAGAGCACGTCCCAATCGCCAATCCCAAAACTCCCTCCGAAAACCTACAAAAGAGAGTCGGTGCACCGCGACGGGCCGCCGCTCCTTGAAAACGCGAACCCTTCATAAAGCGAAGTTAATCCGAGGACTAAAACCGATGAAGCGACGCGTGCTCTTCTGAGAAATCATCCGAGGACTAAAGATGTGCCCTAAACGTGCTCTTCTGAGACGACGATTGTGGAAATCAAGCCGAGATCATCTTTCTCGGGAACTCTGTGTGTTGTCTTTTTGTGTAGCTTTGTTTTGGCATGTTCGGCAAACCCCTCATAGAGCGAAGTTAATCTGAGGACTAAAGATGTGTCCTAAACGAGCTCTTCTGAGACGTTCATCTGAGGACTCAAGACGCGCTCTTCTAAAACGACGATTGTGGAAATCAAGCCGAGATCATCTTTCTCGGGAACTCTGCGTGTTGTCTTTTTCGTGTAGCTTTGTTTTGTCATGTTCGTTTTCCATTTCATCGCTCGGTTTGTTTTCAGCAGCAATCGTTGGCCAAACTCAGACTGAGAAACAAACAAACCTGTCAAATCGCCAATCCCAGAACTCCCTAGTCGGCTCGACGGACCGCCGCCCCTTGGAAACGCAAACCCTTCACCTGAGGACTGAAGACGTGTCCTAAACGTGCTCTTCTGAGACGACGATTGTGGAAATCCAGCTGTTTCTCGGGAACTCTGTGTGTTGTCTTTGTTTTGTCATGTTCGTTTCCATTTCATCGCTCGGTTTGTTTCCGGAGCAATCGTTGGCCAAACTCAGACTGAGAAACAAGCAAACCTGCTGGATGACAGACGACGCGGAGCGTCTGAGACGAGACAGACCCGATAAAGACCGTTCACATGATTATTTTCCGGTGCCTGTGTGTGTGTGTGTGTGTGTGTGTGTGGACGGAGAGTGTAAAGGGACTGCAGATGTTCTAGACTCGTTCGAGAGCCAGTTGACTTGACGAGTACCGGGAGTTTAAGGTACCCTCGCACACCAAAGAGGTACTCGAGAAAACCTTCAAGAAACACACGTGATTGTCCTTGTATGTGTTAGAACTTTTATTTTCTCAATCATTTCTGTTTTTGCCAATAAGTATGTAAAGAAAAAAAACGATCGCCGCCTTAAAACAAGGGAATAAAAGTGTTTCTACCACTGTATGCCAAACGCTAGCCATGAAACCGTCTCTCTTCTTCACTGTCTCCGGATGCTGAGCTCATGATGTACACTCAAACCACTAATGATTCAGACACCAGATATTGTTTTACTAGTGTGTGCAGGACACTATAGTTCATATATGTGAGTGAGGATAGCAAAATAAAGTAAACTGTGACATATTATACCCAAATATTCCTCATACAGAGACTACCTGTAACAATCTGGGACCCAAAATGATTCAGACACTTTGACCTGAGCGAGTGTGTTTTCTTTAAAGGGGGGGTGAAATGCTCATTTTCACTCAATCTCCTGTTAATCTTGAGTACCTATAGAGTAGTATTGCATCCTTCATATCTCCAAAAAGTCTTTTATTATTTTTTATTAGTTTTATTATATTTATAAAAGAAAGATAAGCTGTACCGAGTCTTTCCGGAAAAAACCGAGCGTCTGGAGGCGGGCCGTGTGGGCGAAGCCAGAGTCATAGAGAGAATCCGTCGATCTGGGCTTTGTTTATAAAACATTCATCGTTGCATCCACTGTTCCTAACGCTGGGTTCTTTGGGAAGCTGAACATGGTAAGCTTTCCCTCACATCCAAAAACACACTTTGGAGACACTATGCAGCGCTGCCGATGATTTCCTGTTGAAGCGCGTTGATGTGCGCGGTCTCGCTCTCCTCTAGTCGACGTGTGCGCGGGCGAGCTTTTCCGGGAGAAATGCTCATATAAGGAGTTGCACTCTGATCTACGTCATTAGATCCACGATCGAAAAAAACCAGCCGAAACTTGTACCAACCCGGAAGTAAGATTTTCGGCACAGAAATTCTCCGTTATTCGTCCAAAATATTTTTTAAAAACTTTGGCCATGTTTAGCATGAGAATCCATCTCTTTAACACTGTAAACAACTCTGAATACATGAAACACCATTGTACCCCCCCTTTAATTGCTAATGCTCTTTTTACACACATACTGAACACAATGAAGCATTGCTTGGTGATTGGTTGAGCATCTAATTGTGTAGTTAAATTTAACAGCTGACAGATATTCAACATAATTCATGTGTGAGACAGTCTAACAGAAGGACGGACAAAACCAGTCAAATATCAACTGAGTTCGTCATATTATTACCATTTTCTAAACTATAGCGAATAAACTGTGATAATGTGAGAAATGTTGGAGTCTGAATACGTTTGGGTTTGACTGTACATCTGCTTTTACACATCAAGTTACAAAAATGCTCCTATTTCTGATACACAATTGATATTTCTATCAAGAGAAAGATGAGTTAAAGGGGTCATATAATGCCATTTTTGTACAAGTTATGATTCTTTAGGGTATAAATTAAAAGTTTGTAATATACGTTAATTAAAAATTCTCATTAGTATTGTAAGAAAACACTAATTTTACCTGGTCAAAAACAGCTGTTTTCAGCACGCCGTTTCAGTGCATGTGTCTTTAAATGATAATGAGCTTTGCTGACTCCGCCCCTGTTCTGTGCAGACACCGTTTGTAACACAATAACCATAACGCGTTGTTCATTATAAACGTGAGATTATGAATTATATTGAGAACGTTGTACATAGAAAACATGCCGTAATGTACCCTGAGTGTAAACAGCCGCATTCATCATGAAGCGTGCAGGCGATTTGCAAAGATTAATATAAAGATTAATATAAAGATTAATGTAAAGGTTATTAAAACGTTACACTCACTTCTTCTTCTGGAGGTGCGGCAGGAACACAAATAGTTGGTACCGATCCTATTTTCAGGAGCAGCTTCTTAGCAAAACCAGCTTTATACTGACCCTCGTTTATAAAGCAGTCTGGTGTGTAAATTGATTCGAGCAAACATGAAAGCATTGACGTTGATCGTGGGGAATATTCCCTTCGAAAACAAACTCAGCCACTGCGTCTTCAGCGGTTCGGATTTAGGAACATCAACATGATGCTGTGTTCGTTATTACACCCAAGAACACCACAATCGTTTAGACGCCATTCTGCGAGGGCGGGTCTGTGTTGAAACGCTGCTGTCAATCAACAATTGTGGGAGGGGCTTCCGACTGTGTGACGTCACATGGCCGAACGGCTTGATTTGAGACGGGGAAAACATATATGGAGATTAAAAAAAGACCACTGGATGGATTTTTATCATTATGATGGTTGTGTACAGGCACTGCCAACACACATTTCAGTACAATCAACTTGTAAAAGTGCATGTACCATTATATGACCCCTTTAAAGGAGAACTCCGGTCAATTTTAACATTGAGCTCATTTTTTTGTAAATTTGGAGTGCTGTCAATACAGAGAACAACGACACAAATCGGTGTTGCCTACACCGTGTTATCCTCTTTTTAAAATTTGCACCCTGTTGACTTCAATGGGGCAAGTTTTAAACCTGCTTTTAGCCTCTTAACATCCTTGATGTGTCATTACAAGTGCACAGGTCATGTGAGTGATTCCTTCAGAGTGAACACGAGTGAATCTGACTGCAGTAGATGTGAAAGATATGAATAAAAATTATGTTATTTCAGCCAGCGCACATACCTGTATTTACATCCCGTTTTCGGTTGAAGTCCACAGTAGTCGATTGTCGAGTTCACGCGCATAGGTTTAGTACGTACGATCATGCGCCCGAACTTGACAATCGACTACTTTGGACTTCAACCGAAAACAGGAAGTAAATACAGGTATGTGCGCTGGCTGAAATAACATCACTTTTATTCATATCTTTCACATCTACTGCAGTCAGATTCACCCGTGTTCACTCTGAAGGAATCACTCACATGACCTGTGCACTTGTAATGACACATCAAGGATGTTAAGAGGCTAAAAGCAGGTTTAAAACTTGCCCCATTGAAGTCAACAGGGTGCAAATTTTAAAAAGAGGATAACACGGTGTAGGCAACACCGATTTGTGTCGTTGTTCTCTGTATTGACAGCACTCCAAATGTACAAAAAAATGAGCTCAATGTTAAAATTGACCGGAGTTCTCCTTTAAGATTTTGATTGGACACGCACACAAAAGAAAAATGTGGGAAGAGTTATATTTCTGCCTTTGAAACATTTGAAACATTTATTATAACATGAGCAAACATACAGGAACTTTGAATGTTACATGAAGAATCAAAAACGTAAATATTTACATAATGTAACAGAGAAATGCAGTTTGATTCTCTCCACCCTGAACATCATGCATTAACATCTCATCTTAATGAACACTCTCAGACATAGCGAGTCAGATTGAGGCGAGTGAAGTGTGTTGTTCTGCAGGGACGCTCTCGACTAGACTCTGAACTCTGGCCAGGATGATCTCGTTGGCGCAGCTGCAGTCTCCAGTGCTGTAGGGGGCGCTGATGGTCAACACACCCGCCACACGGAGAACGTCCCCGTCTTCGGTCACCGGGACTCGGTTCTTCTCCAGCCACACACGTAGATTCTCCCTCCGAGACTTCAGTTCGTCAGCGCTGAAGACCTGCGTTCTGTCCGGCAGGAACAAGCTCTTCATCCGACTCTCCGACTCCTTGGTTCCGCTCCCGAGGATCTGAACGTCTGTCACCGCGTGACCCAGAACCACTTTCACCGACGGACGCTTCGTCTCTGGGAAACTCACCAGCACAACACTGCAATCAACAAACCAACACGATATGAGATGATTCACACTTTGATTCGAAAAGCAAATGATTCGTTTGAATCAAATGCTGTGTCTGAATCAAGTAATCGAATCGAATTGAGTAATCGACTTGAATACTTTTATGGAGGTAAAATAATGACAAATGTATTTGAAACAAAAAGTAGGGATGCACGGATATGAAAATTGACCGATACCGATAATTCTTTATATTTGAAAGCCGATAACCGATATATTGGCCGATAAATCTAAATCCAAGTTTTTATATAATTTTTGAGAGCCTGATTACAAATACAAAAGGCTCATCATTAAAATCTATATCCCAAACACACAATCATAATGTTCTCATGATCATTTTATGAAGCCGATATGACAGACTTTTTGCACTTTACTGTATTTTCCTTTTTGAAGTGATTCCAATCATATTTTAAGCGACTGAAAAGCATCATGTTGAACAGTGCGCATCTGAAGCGTCTCAGCTGAAGGAAATAATGCAGTATTTATCGGCTTTAATATATCGGCCAAATTTTTCATACCAGGCCGATGACGATAACCAGTGGTGGAATGTAACGAAGTTGTTACTTTACTTAAGTACATTTTTCACGAATCTGTACTTTACTTGAGTAGAATCAATAGTGCATACTTTTGACTTTTACTTCGTTACTTTTTGCAGCAATTATTATACTTTTTACTCCACTACATTTCATCAGTTTTTCCCCTTGCCAAAACAGGGATTGAAAAAAATCTCCATGTTTTCGGTGCTGACGCGTTCATGTAACATGTAACTGTGGTGCTGCAAATAAAGCACCTAAAAGCTGTCACAAAGAACCAGCAAAAGTAATGATTATGAATATGTAAAATATAACAAGGAGACATTTTAATTGATGCTGACGCGCGATCTTTGCAGTGAACGCGCCAGAGAGAAATGCACATTTCATACGGATTACATGCAGAGAACATGTTTGTTTTGAATTGTTCTGTTTAAAAGTACACATTTCAAGCTTTCTATATATATATATATATATATATATACGTCTCAGGTCTGTGAGGCAAGTACAGACCTGAGTTTTGGTTCATGAGTTTCACCAGTTCACGCGCCCGCGCCTCCGTGTCCTGATCTATTTTCTGCTATATTTACTTATTTATTAAATCCAGGCAATTGTTTGATGAAACATTGATTAAAATTAAGATACAATTAATACGAAACGAAATTCACTTTAAAGAAGGGCTTCTGAGGTCTCTGTGAACGTTTTAAAGCAGTATTTTAGTGCCGCTTTCAGAGCGCTCACGTGCGTAACGGAGAACTGACACGTCCTTAACATTGTTTTTTCCTCATAAATGTGAACACAAAAAATAAAATGAATATTTTATGTTCTGTGGAGAGCCAACCCTTCTTCATCCGGTGGGTATATTACTTTTGGTTTGCGCAGTGAAATTCACAGAATTACTAAAAAATATTTTGCCACCTAAAAGTTAAAGTTTTTTTTGTGTCACGTCCGTTAGGGATTTATATTTCCCTCATATTAAATATAAAACGCATGTGTCTGTAGACTAGTATTTTTCTAATTTCTGGACTTCTTTATTAAGGGAGTATGGGGAGGATGGATATATAAACAGTTTCAATTGGTATTCGAGAATTTACATTTCAAGTTTTTACAGCAATTGTCACATCCATAACGCTGGGATTGCCCAATTTTAAAGAATTTATCCAGGTCTACGTATTGTATAATGTTAACTTCAAATAAGGGGTGTGTCGCGATTCTGCCTTCTCACACTCACACCGCGACACAGGTTCGTGGATCCGAGTGTCTCGGTTTCATATTGCATATTGTTACAGCCCTAATTATTAAATATAGACATTAAGAGAATAAATTGTTATGAAAGTACTTTTACTTTTAATACTTAAAGTACATTTAAAATCAGGTACTTTTTACTTAAGTAAGGTTTTCATTGTGGTACTTTTACTTTTACTAAAGTAAATATGTCTCTGGTTATTTGTACTTTTACTTAAGTACTGAGATTCAGTACTTCCTCCACCACTGACGATAACAGTAAATATGAACATTTATCGGTATATATATATACCGATATGGTGGCTGATATATCGTGCATCCCTAATAAAAAGCTTGTCCTACTTGAAAAAAATATGCAGTGCATTAACCGATTTTGAAACTGGGAAACTCAGCAGCACTGGAATGAACAAAGTTCAACACAATATGAGATGATTCACCCTTGAGCTGGGTATCAATTCAGAATCAGATGTTCCAATTTGATTCGCAAGCTCTCAATTCGATTCAGATTCGGATTTCGATTCTCGATTCGACTCAATGAATATAGATTTAATACAAATCCTATATTTATAAAAAAAAGAACAGTGAACATAAGTTTACAAGTGGTTAATTAATAAAAAGAAATTAAGAGCCACAAACCTGTATATTAAACTCTTCTTATTTTAGGTACATTAAAACAGAACCCAACTCTATATTTCAAATGCATACAATGAATAGACAGGATTTTGATGCAAGATGAAAAATTGATGCTGAAAATTGGGAAAAGTCAGAACAGTCGCACGCCTTCATCAAACAGGATCAGGGTATTTTATGTTTAAGATAAAACATTAAATCTCACAGCATTATCTGTAACATGGAAGCCTATAAACAGTGGAGGAAAACTAATACTGGCTTTTGTGTGATGGATAAATAAATATGGAAAATAATCGATTCGTGGCCTTTGAGAATCAATTTTGAATCGGCCACATTTTAAAAAACGATTAATCGAAAAATCGATGAATCAAATGCTGTGTCCGAAATCTAATAATTCTATGGAGGTAAAATAATGACAAATGTACTTGAAACAAATAAAAAGCTTGTTGAATTGTGCTAATTGAAAAAAAATATGCATTGCATTAACCGATTTTAATGCATTGTATTTTTAGGGCTTGCATTTTTATTAGGGATGCATGAGATATCGGCCCCCATATTGGTATCTGCCGATATATGTTAATTTTACAGTTATCGTTATCGGCCCATGAGAAAATTTGGCTGATATATATTAAAGCTGATAAATAATGAAGTATTAAAATTATTTAATATGACTGAGCTAACATGAACTAACATTGAACAGTTGTGTTTTATTAACTAGCCTAACCAGAAAACAAAAAAATAATATTCGGGTCATGATCAATTCATAATTGTTTTGTAGTTATTATTCTCTGATGTTTACCTGGCAGACACGGGGTCCACCGTGAACACGCGTCCCTCGAAGCTCTGCTGATCGTGAGCTGTTACACACACCTCCTGATTGACAAACTCCTGCCACTGCTGAGGACTCCTGTCCCTCCACTGCAGCATCTCTGCAAACAACGAATCACTTAATCAGCGTTAATCAACTTAATCAGCGACTTCATCTCCTCTGAAGTTTGGCGTGTGTGAACGCTGTGCGCGCGTGACGTCACTGTCGCAAACGAGCGTGTGATTGGTTGGCGGGGTCAGGCATGAGAATCATAGGAAATGTAGTTTTTTGGCGGAGGCTGCGTCAGTTTGCGCATGCGCAGGCGAGTCGTCGTTTGACAGGCTGTTGTTTGTTGCTGTCAGGATTTCCCTATTTCACGTTATGTCGCGATACGGGCGACACGCGGGTGGTGAGTGTTATAAATCATGAATAATTCACGAATAAAACCAGGCTGGAGGCAGAACGCTTCATCTCATGTATTAAATATGTCTGGTTATTGAAAAGATGTGTTGTGTTTTAGCACGAGCTGCTAACTGTAATGGCGCCCTCGCGAACACTGATTAATAATAATAGTAATCATGATAATTAATAATAAAACTAGTAATTGTAATAATCACAACATTATTTTGATTCATACTTGTGAGTTTGTTGGGTTATAGGTTAACGTGAAGATGTTCATTCATGTGTCGTTTTATTTCTGTGTTGTTTTTATTAAAGTTTGCTCTGTATTTCAGATTTGAAATGATCATTTAAGTTCGTAGATGCTAAAACCGTTTAATTGAAACAGTAAGTGCAAAGTCTGTAAAGTTGATTTTGTTGACTAAAACTATTACAATTCATTTTCTTTAATTGAAATTAAGCTGAAACGAAATCAAATATAATATGAAAACTTACTAAAGTGCTAAAATTACTAAGACTAAAATAAATAAATCTAAATAGAAATAGAAAGACAAAAGCGCTTAACAAAATGACTCAAACTTAACTAAAAACATAAAAATAAAAGCTAATTCAAAATAATAATAAATACTATAATAGTTTATAAATAACACTGCTCAATATATGCTTATTTGAAATGTCAAAACTGAGTTTGTCTCCTGTCAAAATGTTTCTAATTTCACCATGCATATTATAAAAAATACATTATTAGTATTATATAATATAATATATTCTTGAAATCCTGTTTGTGTTGTGAATTGTGTTTTGAATTCTAGACTTTCCCCTTTTAGCCGCAGAATTCTGTTTATTGAGCATTAGTCTCTTGTGTCACAGAGTTAAACCATGGTAAAACCGGGGTTATTTCTTTATCTCATTCCCTGAGTGACGGATGACAGGTGTTAAATGTCCTCCTCTCTTTCAGAAACGAAGGTGTACGTGGGTAACCTGGGCACCGGGGCAGGTAAGGGTGAGCTGGAGCGGGCGTTCGGGTATTACGGGCCGCTGAGGACCGTGTGGATCGCTCGCAATCCTCCGGGATTCGCCTTCGTGGAGTTTGAGGATCCCAGAGATGCTGAGGATGCTGTGCGTGGCCTCGATGGCAAGTGAGTGGGCGGAGTCACGATTCAATGACTCACTCGTAAAGACACCGGCTGCGTCCCAAATCGCGTACTCTCTTGAGTAGGTACTTACTTTGAATAAGTGATTCACGACTGCTAAAAAGGTGCGTTCTTATATACAGTAGTATGAGTGTGTGTAGTATGAATGTAATCCGGACGTACTATTGTCGCCATGTTGTCATTATCATGTGACCAGCGTCAGTTGCCATTCATAAATCCTCTCCCGTGGCCTCATGGGATAGTAAAGTGTCCATCGTATGCACACTTCAGAATCTTGCTGGAAGTAGCCTAGTAGGTCATTCATTCGGTACTTTTTGCCTGCTCTTTTATGAGGACTGTAAATTCAGTCAGACTTCTTTTGTCACATATTGATTTTGCCTAATTTATAGTAGGGAAGTATGCGATTTCGGAAGCAGCCTTCACTTGTTTCTTTGCTGGATGAATCAGTGTTTTTTAACGAATCTATTGAATGAATGGATCAATGACTCACTCATAAATCCTTCACTTGTTTCTTTGCTGGATGAATCAGTGTTTTTGAACGAATCTCTTGAGTGAATGATTCAATGACTCACTCTTTAAGACTTCAATTGTTTCTTTACTGGATGAATCAGTGTTTTTGAATGAATCTCTTGAATGAAGGATTCAATGACTCACTCTTAAAGACTTCACTTGTTTCATTACTGGATGAATCAGTGTTTTTAAACGAATCTCTTGAGTTAATGATTCAATGACTCACTCTTAAAGACTTCACTTGTTTCATTACTGGATGAATCAGTGTTTTTGAACGAATCTCTTGAGTTAATGATTCAATGACTCACTCATAAAGACTTCACTTGTTTCATTACTGGATGAATCAGTGTTTTTAAACGAATCTCTTGAGTGAACGATTCAATGACTCACTCATAAAGACTTCACTTGTTTCATTACTGGATGAATCAGTGTTTTTGAACAAATGTCTTAAATGAATGATTCAATGACTCACTCTTTAAGACTTCAATTGTTTCTTTACTGGATGAATCAGTGTTTTTGAACGAATCTCTTGAGTGAATGATTCAATGACTCACTCTTAAAGACTTCACTTGTTTCATTACTGGATGAATCAGCATTTTTGATCGAATCTCTTGAATGAATGATTCAATGACTCACTCTTAAAGACTTCACTTGTTTCATTACTGGATGAATCAGTGTTTTTAAACGAATCTCTTGAGTTAATGATTCAATGACCCACTCATAAAGACTTCACTTGTTTCATTACTGGATGAATCAGTGTTTTTGAACGAATCTCTTGAGTTAATGATTCAATGACCCACTCATAAAGACTTCACTTGTTTCATTACTGGATGAATCAGTGTTTTTGAACGAATCTCTTGAGTTAATGATTCAATGACCCACTCATAAAGACTTCACTTGTTTCATTACTGGATGAATCAGTGTTTTTAAACAAATCTCTTGAGTTAATGATTCAATGACTCACTCATAAAGACTTCACTTGTTTCATTACTGGATGAATCAGTGTTTTTAAACGAATCTCTTGAGTGAACGATTCAATGACTCACTCATAAAGACTTCACTTGTTTCATTACTGGATGAATCAGTGTTTTTGAACAAATCTCTTGAATGAATTATTCAATGACTCACTCTTAAAGACTTCACTTGTTTCATTACTGGATGAATCAGTGTTTTTAAACGAATCTCTTGAGTTAATGATTCAATGACCCACTCATAAAGACTTCACTTGTTTCATTACTGGATGAATCAGTGTTTTTAAACGAATCTCTTGAGTGAATGATTCAATGACCCACTCATAAAGACTTCACTTGTTTCATTACTGGATGAATCAGCGTTTTTGAACGAATCTCTTGAGTGAATGATTCAATGACTCACACTAAAAGACTTCACTTGTTTCATTACTGGATGAATCAGTGTTTTTAAACGAATCTCTTGAGTGAATGATTCAATGACTCACTCATAAAGACTTCACTTGTTTCATTACTGGATGAATCAGTGTTTTTGAACGAATCTCTTGAGTGAATGATTCAATGACTCACTCTAAAAGACTTCACTTGTTTCATTACTGGATGAATCAGTGTTTTTGAACAAATCTCTTGAGTGAATGATTCAATGACTCACTCTAAAAGACTTCACTTGTTTCATTACTGGATGAATCAGTGTTTTTGAACGAATCTCTTGAGTGAATGATTCAATGACTCACTCTAAAAGACTTCACTTGTTTCATTACTGGATGAATCAGTGTTTTTGAACGAATCTCTTGAGTGAATGATTCAATGACTCACTCTTAAAGACTTCACTTGTTTCATTACTGGATGAATCAGTGTTTTTGAACAAATCTCTTGAATAAATTATTCAGTTACAAATACATGTATAACAGTCACTTGTCGCCACCTACTGGTGTAACGATGTAACTGATACAATCTTTATCTGGAGCGTCAAGCTTTAAAAGATGATTCGCTCTATTTCATCAGTGTTTATATCTGAACTATAAACCTTGATAATCTGAATGATTGTAAGACAGAAATAATAATTCTGTGTGTTTAAAACACTGTTAGTGAAGCTGTTTCATATCTACACATGACAACGGCTCAGATCTGAATGTTCGCTGTGATCGGACTCATCAAAGGTTTAACAGAGAGAGTCGAATCGCTGTAGTTTAGAATAAGAGTGTGTGTGTGTGTGTGTGTTTGAATCAAGATCGCCATCTTTTAACTATTGTGCAGGTCTAAGTTTTAGTTATTTTAGTACATCAAGTCAAACTAAAGGAACACGAGAAATTCCAGATACCTGGAATTTTTCTATTTTGTTTCAATTAAACTTTATTTTATTTTTAGTAACAATTTTTTTTATTTCACCACAGGTTGTTTTTAAAGTGCTTTATAAGTAAAGTTTGATTGATTGCTGATTGTGGTTTTGATGCTGCATTTTTCTAAATGTCATAATCATTAGTTAACAAGCAAGTATTCAATACTCCAATAAACTCATTGATCCTGCAATAAATTAATACTTTATTTAAATTAATACTTTTTTGATTTTGTACATTTCTGAAATACATAACTTGGACAGTTTCCTGTGATAACAGAACACTAAATTGTAATATTGACTCATGCACTTCCTGTAAAGCTGCTTTGAAATGATGTGTATTGTGAAAAGCGCTGCACAAATACATGTGAATTGATTGATTAATTGATTGATTGATTGATTGATTGATTGATTTGTTTCAGGGTGATCTGTGGCTCTCGAACGCGTGTGGAACTGTCCACCGGAATGCCCCGGCGTTCCCGATACGATCGTCCGCCCACCCGCCGGCCCTTCGACCCTAGCGACCGTTGCTACGAGTGCGGCGAGAAGGGCCACTACGCGTACGACTGCCACCGCTACAGCCGCCGGCGCCGGAGCAGGTACAGCTAGCTGTGATCTGAGCACCGCTGAACCGGATTGATCAATAACACTGTCAATGCTGTTTCCCTGTTATATTGTTCTCTTCTCTCTCTGTCTGCTTGACTTCCTGTTGATTTGTTTGTGTTGATTTTGTGGGGTTGGAGGGGGGGATGTTTTGTTGTTTTCTGATCTGATGTTTTCTCCAATGTTCTTTGGGATTTCATTTTTTAACGACTGACCTGGTCAAAACGTTTCAGGTTTCATCGTTTGATTCAGAGAGTCACGATCCTTTACGATTTCACGAGGCATCTAGCAAATCCCACACTTTTGAGCGCCTGCTATGACCGGGGCACGAGCAGCCACGCCCCCTTCGCTGAGGCTCCTCCCACTGCTACTTAACTATTCATAGCCCCTCCCCCCCAACCCAAACCTGATGAGAGCGCCAATCCGAGTAAATTTGGCTAGTGATTTGTGCCTACGCTTTTGATAAGAGAGCATCGAGACCTCGGCAGACCACGATCCCGTCTAGAAAAAGCGCCTTGCACACTTCTATCAAGTCTCAATCAAGCGATTTGGCTGTCGATGCAATGTCATCGTTAGAAATCCAAGAGAACGACTAGATGCAGAGGTCGGCTGATGATAG
>NC_137143.1:32293711-32296211 GCF_949319135.1 Squalius cephalus | reverse complement strand
AAATAAGTTGCTGCCTTAAATTTTTAAGCACAATCAACTTAAACTCATTAAACTCATACATTAAACTCACTTAAGAAAATGATTTGAATCTTGTATAACTTGTAGGCTATAATAAAAGGTTAAAGCCCCCCTGTGGTGAAAATCCATCGTTTAATGTAGTTTATGTGTCTATGTGGTGTTTTTAATCTGCTTTAAGACAAAGCATGTGTAAGTTCATAAGTCGACAGCATTGCTGAGTATTTCCTCCTTAAAACTGCAGTGAACCAAAGACAGTCTCAAAAACACGCTTTGAAATCGCTGGTGTTTCTGACGTCACAAACTACCTTGTAACCAATCAGATCAACGTGTGATCGTCAACCAGTGGATCTCTGAGCTGAGTGAGTGAGTGGAGGCGGGGCTCATTTGCATATTCATAGACCCGCGCATACTAAATGAGGCAATGGTCAGAGATGGGCATAAATACATGGAAATGTATTTAAAATACAAATACAAAATACTGTGTGGAAAAATTTATTTAAATACACAAAATACAAATTGGTCATCCTGTGCAGGGATAGGTCACAGTGAATGAAGAAACTATCTTTCTTTCTTTCTGGCAATTACAAATAAACTTATGCAAAATAGCAGCCATTTATATACTTATTTCTGGTTACAATTAACTATTATTAAAAAATTCATACTGTATGTAAAACTGTGGGAACCTTTTCTGCTATCTAGCAAAGAATATGGATGGGCGATATGACCAAAATCTCAATTTTACTTCACAGTAACAATATGCACAATTCTCAATATCAGTTTTGATTCCACAGCATAAACTGAATTTCAAACTTTTTTTTTTTGCAGGTAGTCCAATGCTTTTGAAGTAATTTTATGTTTATTTTATGTCAAGTTTATTTGTTTCTATAAGTTTATTAAAATTAGAAAATGTATCTAAAATTTTAATTTAGAATTAATTTAGATTCATTTGACACTATTTACCCCTTTATTATTATTATTATTTTTTATGTACAATAAAACTAAAAGCTGAAGATGTTTGAGGTGAATCATTCATCAGTGCATGTTTTTCCTCTCCAAAGTTCCAGTAATTCCTGCCCACTAAAAGCTGCACGGATATATTTGCTTACCCCACAAATAGGCCTATCTATGTAAACGATTTAGAAAAAGTTCCATCAATTCACACTTTATATCATCCCTAACATGCAGTGATGCTAAACACGTTTGACAAGTTAGTGGATAAAAACCAACAACCGGTCAAGACTGATAGGCTAACGCTATTTTCCCACTTGTTTGTGCTCTTGTATTCTTTCATGTTGACTGAAGTGAATAATGCACTATTTTAACTTTAATCAACAAGTGGAATTGGTATGGATCATGACATTCTCACCTTATAAAAAAGAAAAGAAAAGAAAAAATGGCTGACCCAATGCTGAGCTAGTGAACGTCTGAAGGATGCACAAAATCGATACCCTGATAAAGAGGCTGACTGGCAAAAAATATTTTATGTATTTTGAAAATACAAAAAATACTCATCTTAAATGTATTTAAATACAAATTACATTTGATTTTTTCCAAAGGCTTTAAAATACAAAATAGTATTTTGTATTTCTAATACGTATTTTAAATACATGTATCTGAAATACTGCCCATCCCTGGCAAGGGTGTTGAGTAAAATGTCACATAACATGCAGTTTAAAGGTCGGTTCACGCCATGAACAATAACTAACCACAGCTACAGGTATATTATCATCCACAGCAGCGCACGATCTCCTTCTGTTTATCATAAGCGCTGCAGGTTTGTCGTCTGTCGCTTTAAATGCTCGAGCTCTTTATAGCAGGATGGATTCTGATTGGCTGTCAGTGTTTTTATCATTCCTCAGTGCCGTTCTCGTAACCGGTGTGGTGTGGAGTCTGCTATTCTTTTATATTTAGAATGGTATGTTATTATTTATGATTGTTTGAAAGCCTAACTGAAACCAGTTTCCATTTTCATACTGCCTTACAACATCATGTCACGTGACAATCATCTTCTGTGTGTGATTATTTGACAGATTATTATCCTTTATAGACCATCAGGCCTCTTCAGCTGTGGCATAATGTGGACGTCTCTCTCTCTCTCTCTCTCTCTCTCTCTCACACACACACACACACACACACACACACACACTCAGCCTGTACTGGCTCAGGATCACACACACACACACACACACACACACACACACACACACACACACTCACTCAGCCTGTACCGGCTCAGGATCCGTCTCTGCTTTGTGTCTCTCACACTCTGGATATTCTTCCAATTCATAATTTGATTTCAGATTCCAATAGAATTGTAATTTACTGTAATTTTACTGTGTTTTAGTTTCCTGATCCCAGTGTTCCAGATATGTATTTTTAGAGTGTTTGGTAATTTGGTTTATTCTGATGTTAGTGTGAGAAGCAGTGCTGGTCT
Source organism: Squalius cephalus (assembly GCF_949319135.1). Classification (NCBI taxonomy): domain Eukaryota; kingdom Metazoa; phylum Chordata; class Actinopteri; order Cypriniformes; family Leuciscidae; genus Squalius; species Squalius cephalus. The sequence continues at coordinate 32,293,759 of NC_137143.1, read as the reverse complement.
GAGACTGGTTAGTGTTAGTAGGGTTAGTGAGTCTCAGGACCAGCTGAC
>NC_137143.1:32281211-32286211 GCF_949319135.1 Squalius cephalus | reverse complement strand
ACTTTGTGTTTTAGTTTCCTGATCCCAATGTTCCAGATATGAATTTTTAGACTGTTTGGTAATTTGGTTTATTCTGATGTTAGTGTGAGAAGCAGTGCTGGTCTGAGACTGGTTAGTGTTAGTAGGGTTAGTCGGGTTAGTGAGTCTCAGGACCAGCTGACTGAGGGGACTCTTTTCGGGGTTCAGTTCTTGGGTTTGTAGAGCTTTAAAATGTAGCGATTCTGTGGGACTTGATTTTAGATGCATCCAGAATTTGAGGGATCTTTTTTGCATATTGATAATCAATGGGAATCGGCCTAATTCTGCCCTGCATGCATTATTGGGTGTTTTCCTTTGTAGTTTTAGAATCATTTTGCAGAATTCAGTGTGTAGGGCTTCTGTTGGATGCCTGTCCCATCTAGTGTAGCTCTGATCACTGAGTGGACCCCAAACCTCACTTCCATACAGCGCAATGGGCTGAATTACACTATCAAAGATTTTACACCAGATTGGAATCGGTAATTCAATGTTTTGGAATTTTTTCTTAATTGCGTAGAGAGCTCTTCGAGCTTTATCTTTAAGAGCATTCACTGCCACACTGAAACTCCCCGATGCAGTGATGACCAGGCCGAGGTAAGTGTACTGCATCGTGTGCTCTAGGGCGGTGCTGCCTAGGCTGAACTGGTATCTGTGTTCCTGACATCTGGGCTTCTTCTGAAAGACCATAACGTTGGTCTTGGTGAGGTTGACTGCCAGGGCCCAGTTCTGGCAGTAGTTCTCCAGCAGGTCCAGGTGCTGCTGCAGGCCCTGTGCAGTGGGTGACAGCAGCACCAGGTCGTCTGCGTACAGCAAGAGCTTGATGCTCCTGTCCTGTAGAGTGAGTCCAGGGCCCGTAGACTGCTCCAGCTGCACCGCTAGTTCATTAATGTAGATGTTGAACAGCGTTGGACTCAGCCCACAGCCCTGCCGCACTCCTCTTTTCTGGGTGAAGAATTCTGTGTGTTTGTTGCCAATTCGTATTGCACATTTGTTGTTCGAATACATTGATTTTATAGTGTCATAAACTTTACCCCCTACACCACTTTGTAAAAGTTTATAATATAATCCGTTGTGCCAAATAGAATCAAATGCTTTTTTGAAATCGACAAAGCATGCAAATATTTTTCCGTTTTTGGTCTGTTTTACGTGTTTATTGATTAGGGTGTGTAGGGTGTAAATGTGGTCAGTAGTTCTGTGATTTGGAACGAAGCCAATCTGACTCGAGCTCAGGACATTGTGTTCGTTAAGGAAGCTTACAATTCTATTGTTTAAAATACTGCTAAATAACTTCCCCAGATTACTGCTCACACAAATGCCTCTGAAATTATTAGGGTCCAATTTATCTCCACTCTTATGAATTGGGGTAATAAGTCCTTGGCTCCAGATGTCAGGAAAACAGCCTGAACTAAGTACAATGTTGAACAGTTTGAGCACGGCCGCCTGCAGCTCAGGTGTGCTGTGTTTCAGCATCTCTCCTAGAATGCCGTCAGGACCACAAGATTTCTTTCCTTTCTGGCTTTTGAGTTTGTTTGTCAATTCTTCGTGTGTAATTGGGAAGTCAAGTGGATTTTGATTATTTTTAATTGTCTCTTCAAGAGTTTGTAGATTTTGTTTGATCAGATTATAATTATCATTAAGTTGGTTTGATGGGATTTCTTTATACAAGTTTTCAAAATGATTTGTCCAAATTTCTCCATCTTGTATTGGCAGGTCTTGTGGTTTCGTTGTGCTCAGATTGTTCCACATATCCCAGAACTGATTCTGATTTATTGAATGTTCTAATTCTTCTATACTTTTGGTCAGATGGTGTTGCTTTTTCACTCTAATTGTGTCTTTATATATTTTTAGTTTAGAAAAGTATTCAGTTCTTATCTCAGTGTTGTTTGGTTCTTTATGTTTCACATTTGATAATTTTCTAAGTTGTTTTCTTAATGTTTTGCAGTCTGAGTCAAACCATTTTTCATCTTTTGGAGTATTTTTAGTGTATTTTTTGCCTTTCTTTTTCAATTCACTTTTATGTGCTGCTTTTTTAAATATGTAATTTATTTCGTTTGTAGCCGAATTAACACCATCTTTAGTTGTTTCGAATTTCTTATTAATAAATGTATTTATTAGATTTTTTAGTTCTTCAGAACTGAGGGCTTGGACAAATTTGTCTGCGCTGTCTGGAGCCCATCTGTACCTCTGCTGGACCGGATACATTTGGCAGGTTTCCGGCCTGTTTTGTTCTGGTGTGTGATGTGTTTTGATATAGATGTTAGTTTGGTTATGGTCAGAAAGCGGAGTTTGCTGTTTGACAGTGAATGCATTGAAGGAGGAAGGGTCCATGTCAGTGATGGCATAGTCAACTACACTAGCTCCAAGACCTGAACAACACGTGAACCTCCCTAAAGAGTCCCCTCTGATCCGGCCGTTCAGGATGTACAGGCATGAGGCTCGGCAGAGCTGCACCAACTCTCTACCGCTTCTATTCACGGTTTGATCAAGGTTGTTTCTCGGTGGAAGTTTTCTTGTGAGACTCGGGGGGTTTTGGCCAAACACATGTTCATTGCCCTTTGGATCTATGACATCCGGTTCAGATCCAGTTCTCGCATTAAAGTCTCCACACAGCAGCACATTTCCCTGGGCCTGGAAACGGCTGATTTCTGTGTGGACGCTGTTGAGGTATTCCTCATCATGGTAAGGGGACTCCGCTGGGGGAATGTAGATGGCACAGAGATATGTGTCTGTAGCTGAACTGCCAATTTGGTTTAATTTTAACCAGCAATGAAATTTCCCAACTGTAATGGTAGAAATGTGTTTGGCCAGATCCTCCTTGTACCACACCAGGATTCCTCCCGAGTCTCGTCCACGATGGACTGTACTTATCTTGACTGAGGGCACAATTACTTCATAATAGCCTGAGGGACAGTAGGTGAGCGCATCATTTCGACACCAGGTTTCAGTGAGGATTATGATATCAACATCTTCAATATTTTTTAGAAATTCAGGGTCTGTGCTTTTAGAACCAAATGTTGAAGAGTGAAGACCCTGAATATTCCAGCAACTTATTTGAAATGAACGCATCTGTATTCTAAAAGAAAAACCTATTTGGTGAGACAGAGAGAAGATAAGGTGAAGTTAGAGTACATGTGAAACATTTTACATTAGTGCACTTTTTATTTTTTATTTTTTTTTTTTTTTTTTTTTTCCAATAGAGCACTGTGTGTGTTCTTATCTGTTCAGGAGCTGGTTGCACAGTGTGTGCAGCATCTCTCGGATCTGGCTCAGCTCGCTGGCAGGCGTTGAGCTGGAGGTGGTGGGTGGAGCGGGGGGCCGGGCTAAAGCTTCAGCGTAGCTCTGTGCTCTCGGATGGGGGGGTTTATCCGGGTGTGGGGGGTTTCTTGGTTTCTTATTGCTAATGGGGACTTGATGGCCAGCGGGTGGACGTGGGGTTAGTGACTGCAGGTTTACAGGTGTGTAGTGGGCCATCAGTGGGTGTGGATGTGGAGGATGATGTGAGAAACTCGTCCGGCCGACGTCTCTGGGCATGAAGCGGTGATTCCTCGCTGGGGTCGGGGGGTTGTGTCTGGGCATGAAGCGGTGATTCCTCGCTGGGGTCGGGGGGTTGTGTCTGGGCATGAAGCGGTGAACGGGCCGGTAGTGTTCTGGAGTCGGTAGCAGATGTCTCGGTGATGATTGGGTGCGGCCCAGGGCTGCATCTTTAAGGGCCCTTGCAAAAATGCGCACTGCATCTCTGTGCAGGTGGAGTCCGTCGTACAGGTGTTGGAGGCCGATGTGGTGGTGGTGGACCAGGTGCACGTTTGGCAGTGCAGAGCATCTACGGGAGATTTCAGTGTTGATGTTGTGGATGATGTGTGGTGGTGTGTCATGTCGTGGGAGAAGTGTGGAGATAATGATCCGGGATTCTGGGAACTTTTTGCTGGTGATTTCCGCCATTTTTCTGACCGCATCAGCAGTGTTGTTGCGCAGCGAGTGGAGGTCATTGGTCCCGGTGTGGATTATGACACACGAGGGGTGTCCTGTGAAGTCTCTGAGGATCTGCTGGGCCTGGCCAGTTGTGCTGCATCGTTTTGCAGAGACTGTCTGATGTGGGAAGAGTTTCTGTGGGTCCAAGAACTTCCCATTAGAGTCCATGAGGAGGAGAACATCTGGGTCAGGTTCTGGAGGGTGGGCGGGGGAGGGTTGTGTTTCTGCAGGTGTCTGTGTGTGTGTGGCAGGCTCGCTCTCTGTGTTTGTGTAGTCTGTAGTAGGAGCTGTACTGTGGTGAAGTGTGTTGTCTTCTGTGTTTTTCTGGAACTGCTCTCTCATCTCTTGCAGTTGTCTGGAGAAGTTCTCTTCTTTTCTAACATCTGTCTATCTATCTATCTGTCTGTCTGTCTGTCTATCTGTCTATCTATCTATCTGTCTGTCTATCTGTCTATCTATCTATCTGTCTATCTATCTGTCTGTCTGTCTATCTGTCTATCTATCTATCTATCTGTCTGTCTGTCTGTCTGTCTGTCTGTCTGTCTGTCTGTCTGTCTGTCTGTCTATCTATCTATCTATCTATCTATCTATCTATCTATCTATCTATCTATCTATCTATCTATCTATCTATCTATCTATCTATCTATCTATCTATCTATCTATCTGTCTGTCTGTCTGTCTGTCTGTCTGTCTGTCTGTCTGTCTGTCTGTCTATCTATCTATCTGTCTATCTATCTGTCTATCTGTCTGTCTGTCTGTCTGTCTGTCTGTCTGTCTGTCTGTCTGTCTGTCTGTCTGTCTGTCTATCTATCTATCTATCTATCTATCTATCTATCTGTCTGTCTGTCTATCTATCTATCTGTCTATCTATCTATCTGTCTGTCTGTCTGTCTATCTGTCTATCTATCTATCTGTCTGTCTATCTGTCTGTCTGTCTATCTGTCTGTCTATCTGTCTGTCTATCTGTCTGTCTGTCTATCTGTCTATCTATCTATCTGTCTGTCTGTCTGTCT
>NC_137143.1:32261211-32273711 GCF_949319135.1 Squalius cephalus | reverse complement strand
TCACATTTTCCCCCCAAATAACTATTACTGACAAATGCTTTGATAATAAATAGACTTAACGTACAGAAATTACAATGTGCAGTTTTATTTTAAGTTCGCAGGGCTCCAGACTAACATCTGAGGGCAGCGGCTCTGTTCTACAGAAAGTGTTTGGTAGCACTGTGGGATGACAAAGCACTGAGCTTAATTTAAGGTGTAGATAATTATTATCATTCATAATGTCTTAATATTAATTCAAAAGCAAAATGAGTGACAAAATAGCTATTAGGGAGTGAAAATAGCCAATAAGCTTTACAATGGTAATTTAATCTTTTTTTTTTTTTTTTTTTTTTTTTTAAATAAGTGTGAGTTTTCTTACTTCTTGAAACTTTTAGTTTTATAAATAGGGACAATCTTTAAAGGATGCACAAAAAATGTTTTGGTCAACACAATAAAAATAACATTTAAATATGATAAAGTTTTGAAATTCTGGAAAAGATGTGTGTATGCTACTGTTATATAACCATAGTTACAGTAAGTATTACTACATTAAATCCATGGTGAATGCTGCTGATCTGTGGACCTAAAGCCTAATATAACGTGTTCGTTCATGGCACGATGTTTCTCCTGGTTTCCACGTCAGCGCTGTTTGATCTGATGGTTTATAACAGAGAATTCTGCGTCAAATCTGAATGTTTCTCACTGGATCTCGCAGCGATGTTATTAATTCAGTCGCAAACTCAATGGATTTCTTCACTGGATCTCCACGATGTAAGTGTTTCGCGTGATCGGCCCGCGACTGGCGAGAGAAGCTCTGCGCTGTCTATACGTGAAGCAGAAATGAGTAGTGCAGTTTTTTTCCGCTTTCATTTTGTTTTGATTTATTAACATGTCACGGCATACTCTATACTTGAGGCGGAGATGTGTCTAACTAGCGTATTGTGTTTAAACTGCGAAGTGCACTGTCTGTAAAGCTCGTGTTCCCCGCAGTTCTGGGGGAGCGACTGCAACATTCGCAGCTCATGGAGTTCGTCACCTTACAGTACCTTAACCAGCTGAATTCTCTCAGCCAGTCTTCCCGAAAATGGTGGGTTCAGGCCTTTATCACCTCACAGACCTCTGACTCTGAATCACCATCCGACTGTGTCTGTGACATTGATATTTGTATCCGTCTCCTTCCCACAGACGTTTACGCGCGCTCGATTATCTCTAGGACCCTCCACACATTAGCCAGTTACAGTGGCCGTTCCCTATTCTTCTCACACTCATTGGCCTGCCACACATTCCGGATTCATTGACGCGCCCCTTCCACGTTTAACGTAAAAAAAATTTACTGGTCGCACACTCTCAAATTTTGGTCGCAAAATGCCTCTGGAGCCCTGGAGTGAACATCATCCGTCTGAAGACTAAGAGTATCTGATCACATGATGCTTTTAGTGAAAGTGACACGTGACGGCCAAGTATGGTAACCCATACTTGGAATTTGACCTCTGCATTTAACCCATCCAAGTTAATGCACACACATTAGGAGCAGAGTAGTTAACACACACACACACTGCAAACGTGGATACACACACCCAGAGCCCGGGGAGCGATTAGGTGTTAGGTGCCTTGCTCAAAGGCATCTCAGTCATTTCCCACCGGTTCTGGAATCGAACCAGCAACCTTTGGGTTACCAGTTCAGCTCCCTAACCACTAGGCCATTACATGCACACTCATATGCAACATTATGATTAAACTGTACCTCATGTAAACTAGGGATGCACCGATATGAAAATTTTGGCCAATACCGATAATATATTTGAAAGCCGATAACCGATATATTGGCCGATAAATCTAAATCAAATTTTTATATAGTTTTTGAGAGCCTGATTACAAAAACAAAAGTCTCACCATTAAAAGCCATGTCCCAAACACACAATTATAATGTTCTCATTATAATGTTATGAAGCCAATATGACAGACTTTTGTTGCACTTTACTGTATTTTGCTTATTTGAAGTGATTCTAATCATATTTCAAGCGATTCAAAACCATCATGTTGAACCGTGCGCATCTGAAGAGTCTCAGCTGAAGGAAATTATACATTATTTATCAGCTTTAATATATCAGCCAAATGTTCTTATCAGGCCGATAACGATAACAGTAAAAATATCGTCCGATACCGATTATGGTGGCCGATATATCCTGCATTCCTTGATGTAAACACAATACTTAGAGATCAGATGAATGCGGTTAAGCTCGTAGTCGTAGTAAAATATGTGGCCATTTGCTGATTTTAATCACATTAATCATGGAAATACTTTAATTGCATCTATTGCTCTGTGATCTGAGTGTGCATGTGTTTGATACATTCATAAGCACAGCGGTAAAGATGGTATCATATTTCTGTGGTGCTGACTTCATGCTGACACAGCGTACGGATGGTCGAAAACATCGAAATTATGACTTTTTTTTTTTTTTGGTTGAAAAAATCCATTATGTGCATATAACTTATTTTGCATTTGACGAAAGTAGTTTAAAGCAGTGTCCAGTAACACTTACTGTAAAACATGTAAGTAAAAAAATTGCACAAAAATGTGCAAACTTGAAGAGGTTTGCTTGTGTACTAAACTAGTCCGAATGGTGTGTGTTCACAGAGGAACTCTTTCACACTCTGATATCGCTGTGGTTTTGTTTGCACGGTTTTTAAAGTCAGACTATTGAAGTCATTTCACATGGATGAGCTGATAACCTTTATTCAGCACCAGTGTGACATCATTAATAACTAGACTCTAGTTACCATAAAAGGAGCAGTTATGAGAATCATAAAGCCGCGTCAGCACTGTCCGATCAATGATATTGTTTAATATTAATATTAATATATTTTCTACATCTAACCATTAAATTATAATGGACCCCATTTACTTTATTACTGCATGTTCCTGGTCTAATTATTATATTATGATATTATAATTAATATTCAAATAATGATTTTTATTTATATTAATATTAATATATATATATATATATATATATATATATATATATATATATATATATATATATATATATATATATATATATATATTATATAAAATAATATTTAGAATATATATGTATATATATATATATATATTCTAAATATTATCTATATAATATCTAAATATTATATATACATATAACAACATTATTATTATTATGCATCTCAGTTGATTTATAGATATTAATAAGAAAAAATATATATACGTGTATTATTTACTTCAGCATGTTAGTGTGCAACTCAATAGATTTAATTAAGTTATATATATTCCTGGTCTAATTATAATATTATTATTAGTAGTACATGTTCCGGGATTAATTGTGCATGTGAAAATAATAAAAGCATGTTTTTTATTGAATGAAAACAAGGAAGAATGATATTTAATCATTTATATGCACCAGTATGACAGTAAACAGTCATTTACTTTTTGCTAAAACATTTTAAAATGTATATTAAACATTTTTTTTTACATAAAATATAACAGTTTACAGTACTTTAACAATATAAAGTGAGCATGAATTCATAATCGACTCCTTTGACCACATTAGTGGTTCATGTTCCTGTTTAATCGTGTGTCTGAAAATCATAGTAGTAAAAATAATCAAAACCATGATTTTTTTTTTTATAAACGAAATGAACACAACAAAGAATGATATGTTTGAACATTCTGAGAGATTCAGAAATTATATTTCCATTGTATGCTATAATATTCATAACTTTAATGTGAACTTATGTTAGCATTTATATGCATGCGTCTACTACAGTATCTTTTTACTGAATCATAGTAAAATGTATATGAAAAATACCACATCTGTGTTCAATCATAGAATCAATTTATTGAAAATGCAGTAACACTTTACAATAAGGTTCATTAGTTAACATTAGTCTACAGCATTTATTAATCTTTGTTAATATTCATTTCAACATTTACTAATACGTCATGAAAATCAAAGGTTGTATTGGTTAACATTAGTTAATGCACCGTGAACATGAACAAACAATGAACAACTGGATTTTTTATTAACTAATATTAGCAAAAATGAATAAATACTGTAACAAATGCATTGCATATAGTTAGTTGATGTTAGTAAATGCATCAACTAGTGTTAACTAATGAACAAAGTGTTACTGAAAATGCTTAAATCTTCTGTTGCATTCATGCATTATTAGTGAATATCTTGCTTCATGTGATCAGTTATGATTCATATCGCAGCTCATTGAGCTGTTTTACTGTGATCTCGACTGTGTGTGAGTGTGTTCACAGTCCAGACGCACAGAAGCAGAAGACAGACAGATATAATGGCTTCAGTATTTTGCCCAGAGCGAACGCCTCGGCTCCGGAGAAACGCTCCTATTCAACAGCCCTGATGATTTGAATACTAAGTGGCTTTTATTGGCTGGTTTAAATGTCACTTATCACTGTCTTATCTGAGCGATGATCGCACGTGTGCCTTCGGCAGACCTGAGCTGAACCCGAACACACACTGTTTCCCCTTTATTGATTGATTGATAGATTGGTTGATTATCAAACGCTCTCGGGTGGGTGGCAGAAGCGTTATCAGAATCGTCCTGGAGTGAGTTTGCATCCATAATCTGGGCCTTGTTAATGTGTGTATGCAAACCGTCGGTGTGTGTTTGTGTCTGTCTGGGATCTCAGCGAGGCTGATGGGAGATGAAGGGCGTCTGTATGGCTAAACAGGGTCACATGACCTGCCCAATGGGCAAATGAGCCATTGATTTGAATGTGTGTCATGTTGATATGAGGCAGATCTGTTCTGGATTGTTCTGTTTCACTGATGGATTCTGGGTCTGGGTTTTGATTAGGGGTGTCACAATATATATCATGTCACAATATATCGCAATACATAAATGCAACAATCTGTGTTGTGTATAGGTCACCCAAAATGAACATTAGTGTGTGAAAAAATTCAAGTTTTCAGAGTTTTAAACTACTATACAGGTGAAACTCGAAAAATGTGCATATCGTGCAAAAGTTCATTTATATCAGTAATTCGACTTAAAAGGTGAAACTAATCTCAGAAATTTAGAAAATTTTCATAAGCTGTAAGACATAATCATCAAAATTATAACAAATAAACGCTTGAAATATCTCATTTTGCATGCAATGAGTCTATATAATATATTAGTTTCACCTTTTAAGTTGAATTACTGAAATAAATGAACTTTTGCATGATATGCTAATTTTTCGAATATAATGTATAATAATGCAATGGGGGAATATTTGTGTGTCCTGATAGTGCCAGATGTCTGATGTAGTAAAAACTGGCCTACATTATTTTAAATACATAAAGAAATCAAGCATATTCGTCTAATATAATTCAGTATTTTCAGCTTCAGAATCATGAATATTGTTATTCTGGTGTCTCCTTTTGTCCTGTATTGGGTTTCAGCATCAAGTCCAAGACTATTAATTTACACACACAATGTAAAACCAAATTAGCATTTTAATCAACAGTTCATTTTTTGTTAAGCTTTTATCATATATGTCTATGAGTGTCGCTATAATCTCGTATCGTGAGTTCAGTCTCGTGATATGTGTCGAATCGTGACACGAGGGCATCGCTACACCGCTAGTTCTGATGTGTGATATACTTTTACTGTAACACTGAGTTTAATGCAAAACAGGAAAAATCATTGTTTTTTAATGTACTTTTGCTTCCATAATATTCTTCATTCAGACTCTTTGAAAGACTTTATTTTACTGCACTTCTCTATGCATCCGTCGATCTCTAAAGTCGGAGAGTTTGAGTCACACACACCAAACTTTACAATTTTATTCATATCTATAATCTGAAGTTTGTTCATATATCATTCACCTGATTTATAGAACATTTAAAACCTTTTTTTATTTCTTCTGTTGACGTATTTTCTGATTTATGGAGTGACAAAAAAGAGACTCTAATATGTCGACAAAAAAATCAAAACAGAATTTTGCCTTTATCCAATTAGTTCAGATTTATGTGCTGGAATTGTATGCAAATGAGTGCATGTTTAATAAGACGATGCCTCATTTGCATGCATAAACGTAACATTTCAGAAACGTGTAATACAAAACGATTGTCTTAATTTAGTGTGATTCAAGTATGATGAGATCTTTTCTTCTGAGGATCAACATCTCCTTTTGTGTCTCGCAGAATAAAGGAAGTCATACAGGTTTGGATTGAGGAAATGATGACTTTATTCCTTTAATTTGTGCTGAAAGCACTTCTTAAGGCTTTGAACATGTCCTTGTCTGGATCTGTTGATTCAGATGTGTGTGTGTGTGTGTGTGCGTGTGCGTGTGTGTTTCCAGCCGTGAACGAGAGCGAGGGAACTGAATGGTTTGTGTTGCTGACGGACTCGTCTCATTGAGTTCAGACTTCTGCTGCTGATCTCAGAATAGTGTCTTACACAACCGTGTGTGTGTGTGTGTGTGTGTGTAGTTCTCTTTGGATGACATTGCATGTCATTTCCTGTTCATGCTGCAGAGTTGTTTCTGTCATTGGTTTGCAGAGGAAACATGATGTTATCAGTGTGTCGAAGGCTGTTTTTAGGGTGTGAGCGTTTCCCAAGTTATGTATACTTTATATACATATTAATATATAACACAAACACATAATATATATATATCAAATAATGTTTATTATTATTTACTTCAGCATGTTAGTGTGCATCTCAGTTGACTTGTATGTGTATATATATATATATATTAGGGTTATTATATTATATATGTATTATAGGCTTATATATATATATATATATTGCACGCTCTGCATCAGCTGACCACTTAGGAGCGAATGTACAGTGACGTTATATCACTACCAGTTTCAAACTGTGCTTTAGCACTATGGCTGGTGCTGGTGCCAACTATTTAGTGTTTTTAACCACATAATGTTTATTTTAGCTTTCAGACATTTAAATACATATAATTTATAGCAAAACAATACATTTAGAGTTTGTAAAATGGGGGGGGGGGGGGGGGGTTATCTCTATTGGCCCAACCCTAATATATATATATATGTATATATATATTAATAAGAGTAAATATATATTCATGTATTATTTACTTCAGCATGTTAGTGTGCATCTCAGTTGACTTGTATGTGTATATATATATATATATTAGGGTTATTATATTATATATGTATTATAGGCTTATATATATATATATATATTGCACGCTCTGCATCAGCTGACCACTTAGGAGCGAATGTACAGTGACGTTACATCACTACCAGTTTCAAACTGTGCTTTAGCACTATGGCTGGTGCTGGTGCCAACTATTTAGTGTTTTTAACCACATAATGTTTATTTTAGCTTTCAGACATTTAAATACATATAATTTATAGCAAAACAATACATTTAGAGTTTGTAAAATGGGGGGGGGGGGGGGGTATCTCTATTGGCCCAACCCTAATATATATATATATGTATATATATATTAATAAGAGTAAATATATATTCATGTATTATTTACTTCAGCATGTTAATGTGCATCTCAGTTGATTTAATTAAGTATTAATTAATTAAATATTAAATATATATGCATATTATATATCTATTAGTGCTGGGCAAAGATTATTCGCGATTATTCGCATCCAAAATAAAAGTTTGTGTTTGCATAATATATGTGTGTGTACTGTGTATAATTATTTTGTATATATAAATACACACATATGCATGTATATATTTAAGAATTTGTATTTATTTATTTATATATAATTTATTTATATTTATATATAATATAAATTATGTATATATATATATATATATATATATATATATATATATATATATATATATATATATATACAGTATATACATGCAAATATTTCTTAAAAAAATACATGCATGTGTGTGTATTTATACATACAAAATAATTATACACAGTACACACACATATATTATGCAAACACAAACTTTTATTTTGGATGCGAATAATCGTGATTAATATATGCCCAGCACTAAATATATGTGTATATATAAAGATAATAAACATTATATATATATATATATATATATATATATATATATATATATATATATTATACACTGTATATATAATGTATATAAAATGTTTATTATTATTTGTATTTCAGCATCTCAGTTGATTTAATTAAATCATGTCATACTCTATCATACATATAATGATGACCTTTGACCTCCCTTCTTTCAAGATGGCATGACATGGAAAAATCCTCATCAAATCCTCATCAATTGAGCGTTTTGTGTTCATTTAGAAATGCATGTCATATCATAGGAAGCTGAAGAGTGATCAGATGTGACAAGCGCAGCTGTGAGTGTGAGGTGTCAATCAGTGAATGTGTCTGTGGACGTGTGACTATAGCCATATCTCTGTTAGGTTAGAGATGTCCCGATGCGATCCACGTCATCGCTATCGTGCCGATACTGGCCCAGAACGCTAGATTGGAGATCAGAGGGGAGAAAAAAATATGATCCGATACCTATCCAACACAAACCATGGGAAAATCTAGCTTAAACCATCGCCTAAATGCCTGAATATTAGTGTGGCGAGCAGGACGAGGCCGGTGGCGTGATTACTGATGAGCGACTCCTGCGCGACGCTCCGGTCTCGTATCTCTCGTGGAGGAGCGGAAGCATAAAGGAGGAGCGACGACAGGGAAGAGAGAGAGAGGACAGGCCTGGAGTTATGTTGTGGTTTTTATGTTTTATTATGTGACAGCAGTCGTCCGTGAGGGGCTGCTGTCTTTTACTCTCGTTTCGTTGTTGATTTATTTTATGTCATTAAAGTCTTTAAATGTTCGCCGGTTCCCGCCTCCTTCTCCTCCACGCAGTTCGTTGTTATGGGAAGAAGGAGGCGGGAACTGGCGAACATGTAAAGACTTATACTACTACTACTTATACTTATACTAATACTACACGTACGTGTGCTATCTGGGGTTAGATCTCTGTTAGATCTCTGTCATATCTCAGTCATATTTCAGTCATATCTCAGTCAGATCTCTGTTAGATCTCTTTTAGATCTCTGTCATATCTCATTCATATTTCAGTCTCAGTCAGATCTCTGTTAGATCTCTTTTAGATCTCTAATAGATCTCTGTCATATCTCAGTCATATTTCAGTCATATCACAGTCATATCTCAGTCAGATCTCTGTTAGATCTCTTTTAGATCTCTGATAGATCTCTGTCATATCTCAGTCATATTTCAGTCATATCACAGTCATATCTCAGTCAGATCTCTGTTAGATCTCTTTTAGATCTCTGATAGATCTCTGTCATATCTCAGTCATATTTCAGTCTCAGTCAGATCTCTGTTAGATCTCTTTTAGATCTCTAATAGATCTCTGTCATATCTCAGTCATATTTCAGTCTCAGTCAGATCTCTGTTAGATCTCTTTTAGATCTCTAATAGATCTCTGTCATATCTCAGTCATATTTCAGTCATATCACAGTCAGATCTCAGTCAGATCTCTGTTAGATCTCTTTTAGATCTCTGATAGATCTCTGTCATATCTCAGTCATATTTCAGTCATATCACAGTCATATCTCAGTCAGATCTCTGTTAGATCTCTTTTAGATCTCTGATAGATCTCTGTCATATCTCAGTCATATTTCAGTCATATCACAGTCATATCTCAGTCAGATCTCTGTTAGATCTCTTTTAGATCTCTGATAGATCTCTGTCATATCTCAGTCATATTTCAGTCATATCACAGTCATATCTCAGTCAGATCTCTGTTAGATCTCTTTTAGATCTCTTTTAGATCTCTGATAGATCTCGTTGGCCGGTTGCATAAACTGCTTAGACTAGTCTTACAAGTTAAACATACAATTTTTTCTTTAAGACTGTTCATAGCTTTTTTAAATCAGTTACATAAAAACATAGATTAGCCTAATTTGATGCCGAAAAGTAAAACTGTAAAACTGCTGGTGGGTCACACTAGAACTGAAGACACTGTCTGAACGTAATGTCTGTGTTTATGGGTGTGCTCGGGCTTCAGTCTCAGTCTGTGAATCAGCGGCTCGTAGTTACAGAACAACAACAGGCTGAGAACAAGGAAGTAATGCAGGAAGTGTCATTAATAATCTCTGTCATAGAGGAAATCAAACTGACTAAAAATAAAGTAGTATAAAAAAATTCATTCTTTCTTTCTTTCTTTCTTTCTTTCTTTCTTTCTTTCTTTCTTTCTTTACTTCATTCATTCACTTGTTCTTTCCTTCATTTGTTCTTTTTCCTTACTTCATTCGTTCATTTGTTTGTTCTTCATTCCTTCGTTCTTTCTTTCTTTACTTCATTCTTTCTTTCCTTCCTTCCTTCCTTTATTTTTTCTTTCCTTCCTTTTCTTACTTTCTTTCATTTCTTTACTTCGTATGCATGTTCTTTCTTTCTTTTTTCCTTTTTTCCTTCATTCATTTGTTTGTTCTTTTTTCCTTTCTTCCTTTGTTATTTCTTTCTTTACTTCATTCTTTCTTTCTTTCATTTATTCGCTTGTTCTTCAATCCTTCCTTCCTTTCTTCCTTCCTTCATTTGTTCTTTTTTCTTTCTTTTTTCCTTACTTCATTCGTTTGTTTTTCCTTTCTTCATTTGTTTTTTCTTTCTTTCTTTCTTTCTTTCTTTCTTTCTTTCTTTCTTTCTTTCTTTCTTTCTTTCCTTAATTTTCTTACTTCGTTTGTTCTTTCCATCCTTCCATCATTTGTTCTTTCTTTCTTTCTTACTTTCATTAGTTCATTCATTTGTTCTTCCTTCCTTTCATCATTTATTCTTTCTTTCTTTACTTCATTCATTGTCTTGTTCTTTCTTTCCTTACTTCATTCGTTCATTTGTTTGTTCTTCATTCCTTCGTTCTTTCTTTCTTTGCTTCATTCTTTCTTTCCTTCCTTTCTTCCTTCCTTAATTTTTTCTTTCCCTCCTTTTCTTCCTTTCTTTCATTTCTTTCTTTACTTCTTATGCATGTTCTTTTTTCCTTCATTCATTCATTTGTTTGTTCTTTTTTCCTTTCTTTCTTTCTTTCTTTCTTTCTTTCTTTCTTTCTTTCTTTCTTTCTTTCTTTCTTTCTTTCTTTCTCTGACACAGATGCTTTATCTATTGAGTTTTCTTGAAGTAACTCGTGATGAGCAGCTTTGCTTCTTATCACACGATGTAAAAGTCACTTCATACATTTATGTTTATGACCAAGTCAAGTATTAAACCCTCTGCATGTATGAATCAGCCTTTCATCCGGAATCACCCGTGTATGAACTTGCGTCCGTCCACTCATGAGAACACACACTATTTGTGTCCCTGCGTTTGAAATGTCACCCGAAACGATTCATTTGACCAATTTGTGTAATCCAATCAGCGTATGATGACATTAACATGCAGCCGCTGCTCATTTCCCGCAGATTCAGGGCTATTTTTAAAGCGTCTGACGTTTTTAGAGCTTGTTTGTCTGCCTGATTAACCTGTTTATGCATTTGTTTAAGTAAAGTCAGATGGCTTATATACAATCTTTCATATACACGCATGATAAAACATCTGACCATCTGTTGTCGAGATTT
Organism: Squalius cephalus; assembly: GCF_949319135.1. Lineage (NCBI taxonomy): Eukaryota > Metazoa > Chordata > Actinopteri > Cypriniformes > Leuciscidae > Squalius > Squalius cephalus. Next base: position 32,262,190 of record NC_137143.1, on the reverse strand, counting down.
TTCCTCCTTATCATGAGTTTGCAGAAAAAACAAACATCCTGCACAAAAACATTTGTTATTATTTAAACTAGGTTAATGTTATGAATAAATACATAAACAGATTATGTTTTTTTGCAGTCGAGTGTGTCATTATTTGCACGGGCTGCAAGAAGAGCATGTTTTGAATTTCCCCTGTATTATGTTATTATATTAACTGAACGTCTGTGAGAGATTCAAAGTAAAGCAGGATTTAATCACACTCTCTCTCTGTGTCTGTATGCAAATGAAGACTGAAATTATTCAGTATTTATGAATCCTGTTCGTCACTCCTGTGAGTTGGCTATGCGGAAGAGGTGATGATCTATGATCTTCTCCTCCGCCTTAATAACACCAGTTACAGCGCGAAATAAACATGAATGAGCTTCTGAAAGTGTGTTAAAAGATAGAGTACAACTTATCGAAATCCGTATCATGTCACATGGAATCACTCAATCAGTGTTTCAACCGTGGAAAGACGTCAGTAAAACAGCTTGTAAACAATGTCATGTAACGTCACATTTACCTCAGAAAAACCACATCCAGTGACCATAAACTCGTTAGTCAGCGAGAAGAATTAACTCTAGAGAGGAGCATTTTGTTAAATATATGCACCATATTACATATTCATTATACTTCTTAATGTTCTTCAATATTTAATGCATGTTTGAATAAATTTGGAAAGTTTTTTATGACAGCCATCATTTAAATGTTTATATTTCATATAACCTTATTATTATAAAAATACATAAAAGTGTAATTTAAGTGTTTGTATACAAATCAGTTCATTTTTACCTTCAATATTATAGTAGGCTAATGAAGCCTATAGGCTACAACTGACTCCCATAGTTTACAGCATTAGTTAATAATTGTTTTCCTTGAGAAAATTTGCCATGTGTTGAACCTGATATCCAAAATAATCAATATTGAATCGAAATCGAATCGAATTGCGAGGTTGTGAATC